>NW_026057577.1:83142772-83442772 GCF_023721935.1 Panthera uncia
AGGAAAGGAAAGGAAAGGAAAGGAAAGGAAAGGAAAGGAAAGGAAAGGAAATGGAAAGAGATCTTTCACACACACTCTCTCTCTCTCTCTCTCTTTCTCTCTCTCTCTCTCTCTCTCTCTCTCTCTCTCTCTCTGTCTTCCTCCCCCATCCCTCTCCCTCCACCTTCCCTTCCCTTTCTCTCTCCCTCCCCCTCTATCCCCCTCCCCCACCAGGTGAAGACACAGCAGAAGTAGCTGTCAAGAGAGCTTTCACCAGACAATGAACTACATCTTAGACTTTCCAGACCCCAGAAGTGTGAGAAAATAGATTTCTATTGTTTAAGCCACCCAGTCTATGGTATTTTGTATGGCAGGTCAAGCAGGCTAACACAGAGCATCAAAGGAGAAGGGACTTAATAATGTTAGCTCTCTTTTTTCTTTCTACACTTTCACATGTTGGGGGAAAAAATAAGTAGCAAAGAAGTAGTCAGTTGTTGAAAAGAAAAAAAATGTGAGATCCCCTACAAGAGAAACAGATTCAAATAAAAAATACAAACTTTCTCTGTACCATTCATTAAGGAGATTAAGTGGTATACTTTAAAGAACCAGAGTTGGAGTCATAAAACCTGAGCTCTGGGGAGGCTTAAGCCCTTATTTGTAAGATGACTTTGGCCAAGTCATTTAATCTTTCCATTTGCTCAGATATAATCAAGGAAGTCAGGCTGGATGACCTTTAACTTCTTTTCTGCTAAAACACTGTAGGATCCTATAATCTAGGTAGTAGAAAACTAATCAACAAAGAGTCTACTCTAGATATAGTCCTAGAGTGATAACAAAGAATTTAAAAGAAATTCCAATGACACAAATTAGATGCCAGTAATCAAGAGAAAAACTAAACATAAAAAAAAAAAAAAACCTGTGAGAGGCTAAATCCAGAGACTACATATTTCCAAGGCAGTCTATAGATCATAATGAAAACAATTACACAATTTCCATTTAAATAACCAGTTTCTATGATTCAAAAGTGGCAGATGCCCCCCACCAACAAGAAGTCCTTGGCTGCTATCAGCTATTTTCTCAGCATAATTTGAATTGGAGAAATTTCTTTCTCCAACACAAACAACACTGTTTTTCAAGCTGTGAAAATCGGGAATTGAAGAGATTTGATCTAGGAGAAAAGTCAGGTACAAAGCAAGTATGTTGGTTTTTTAAAAAAAATCCAGTACAACCCATCAAAAATGCCTGTCAATATAGAATATGTGGGTTTGAGAAAATCTTTAACTTAAAAGTTTCTAAGCGGCAAAAACTGTGAAACTCATTTCTCCACAAAAAAAGAATAAAGAATAATTTTCAAAGAAATCAGAGGATTCTAATATGAAAAAAACTCCCAGTGTAGTTGTAGTGTAGCAGACAGAGCCATGGAACTGAAGCTGGTCCTACGTTTACATTCTTGCCTTGCCATTTGTGTCATTGTGTCCAAAAAACTTGACCTCTCTGAGCCTTACAGTTTCCTCCACACAATGTCAGTTATAAATGAATACAATTAATATATGTGAAAGAGCTCTGTAAAAATGTTGTTGCTAAAAAATGTGACACCTTCCAAGAATCCAGGGCATGTTCAATTTCTCAGTGTCGAAGATGTGATAATATGAGATATAAAAAATACAAAGCCAAACAAAAGGCAAAAGGAATTCCCAAAGTGACGGAATCATATGAGGATACAGAGTACCCTAAAAGAAAATTTTTTCAATAGCTAGTGAAATCAAAATATAAATACCAGAAGGCAATGCAATAAAATACCATTTTTAAATTTACCAACTGGAGACTAATTGTTTTTTAACCTAGGCTAAGAAAAAATTTGCTTCGTGGTTACCTATAAGGTAATATATTTTCTTGTTCCTATCAAGATGGCAAACTCCCTCTACTACTGACTTCTTCCACAACAATCAATCCTGGGCAAAACCATAGCTTGATGAAGGAAGTAGTTACATGGAACTTAAAAAAAAAGAAGAAGAAAAGCAGACAAACAAAAACAAAAAAAACTATGTTAGAGTCAGACTGCTGGAGCCTATGTTGGAAGGAAACAGGCTGTTGGAAAACTTTTTATTTCTACCCCTGCCTCTCCTCTGAGATAAGCAAAGCATTCACCTTCACCATACCATAGAAACTAGGCAGTAGGTAGCTGGTCGTTAATGTCAGCAAGGTAATATGGGGCAGTTTATAAGTTCTTGTGAGGTGGGGATGAAACTTCTAGGCAGAAAAGAGGCAATGAGTGATCAACAGGAAGTCAGTGGTGCCTGTAGTTCAATGCCGGATTAACAACCACAAGAGGCTGGCCGTCAGCCCTTCCCAATTCATATTAAGAAACATAGAGATTATATCCTAGGAACAAGATTAGATCTAGAAATCTAGATCCTTGGACAACTATGAAGAACATCCACAATTAAGTAAATACACAAATCTAAACATCTAAGATGGACTTACCTCTCTGGGATGAGTAAGGAAAGAATGGGAGATAGGGAGTGAAGGGGAAGACAAATCCATGCCGAGCAACACCATTCCTAGAAGCAGGGAGGGAGAGAGTGGGTTCCTATACTCCTCTATTTTTCCCAGACTAATCATTCCAATCGGCCCCACAAAATGAAAGACAATTAACTTAAAATTATATTTGCTGCTGCTGCCTTGCAGCTCACAAAAGAAAACTAAATTGTGCCCATGGAAATTTAAGCCAGAAGAGGCAATGGCCAGTAGGGAGCACCAAACCACAGCAAGGACCAGGACAGAATGGGCTGTCAGTGCAAGACCCAGAAATCCTGGATGGCAAACTGCACAGGCTTCCTCTAGTTATTTTATCAATATCAACATCACACATTCTTGCACCTACATAATTAAAAATTTGGACTCTCTTATGATCTTCTGGAGGAGTTTTACGTATCTACTAAAGCAGAATTATTGGAATAGTTGTATTAATAATTTAAAACAAATACAATATAGCTATGGCAATAAAGAAAGATATCAGCAACGTGAGTCATAAATAAGAAATCATTAAAAATAATTTAAAATATTGGTATAGGGGTATTGCCTGGGTAACTCAGTCGGTTAACCCTCCAGCTCTTGATTTTGACTCAGGTAATGATCTAACGATTTCCTGAGTTCAAGCCCCACATAGAGCTCTGCACTGAAAGAGCAGAGCCTGCTTAAGATTCTCTCTTCCTCTCTCTTTCTTCCCTTCCCCCACTTGCTCTCTCTCTCTCTCAAAATAAACATTTTTTAAAAAGACACTTAATATATATGTGTATATATATATACATATAAAATATAGCAGCTGTAATAGAAAATACAATAGAGGAAATAAATAGCAGGATGGATACCACTAAGAATGAACTACGACTTAGAAAATCAGATTGGAGATTCTTCCTAAAAGGCAATACAAAAGGATAAGATATAACAACACAAAAGGGAGGCCAATAGATGGAAGCAGATGTGAACAGCCAGATAATAGGAATCCCCAGAAAAATGGTGGAGAGAGGGAAGTAGAGAGAAACACTGAAAATTTCTGAAGGAATAATTAAAATAAATGTTCCAGAACTAAAGAAAGATGAAATATCTCCAAATGATCAGAGTCTTTAAAAGAACAAATAAAGACTCTATACCATAACACACCATGGATAAATTTGAGACCAAAGAGAAAAAGACAAAATTCCTAAAGCTTCCAGAGAGAAAGGAGATAAATTTTGGAACAACACTAGATACAATATAATATAGTAACATTTTAAAGTGTTTAAGTAATATTCACTCTAGAGTTTTATATCAAGCCAAATTATTTCTCAAAGGTAGGGCAGAATAAAAATCACTCAGGCATACAATGGATCAGTTTGCCTCACAAAAACCCAAACTGAGAACATTCTTAGAGAAGGTACCCAAATTAAAAACAAACAGGGGTGCCTGCCTGGCTCAGTAGGCTGATCATGGGACTCATGATCTCAGGGTCATGAGTTTGAGCACCACTCTGGGTGTAGAGATTATTAAAATATAAAGAAACTTAAAACAAGCAAACAAACAAAAAAATCAGGAAGAAAATGAAAACACACAGGATTATAAGGGTTATCAAATATCTTACTGTTATTGTCCTATAAACTAAACACAAAGAAAAGGTGAAAACAAAGAATACTCACAACTGAGAACAAAAACTCTAAACAAAAACAAGAAGCAAAGATATAACATTAACAAGAACAAGAAGCTAGGAAATAATAAATAATAGAAATCAACAAAATACCAATCAAAATATCAACATAACAAAGATTGCTTTTCACGGATTAAGAATATTAACAAATATTGACAATCTTTTCATCAAAAATAGGTGTGAGGTTGGGATGTGGAACAAAGAAGCAAAATACAGAATGAAAAGGGGGAGTATCAAATGCTAGATTTTTTTAAAGTGGTATAACAAAGTTGAATATTGAGATGAAGTGGATAAATTCCTAGAAAAATATAACATACCAGAATTGGCAAAAGAAGAAATGAAGACCATGAATATACCAAATATCATGAAATAATTTGAAATAGTCAAAACTCCACTCACTCTCACAAGACCAAAACCCAAAAGGGGGGTTTTAATAATGACTTTCTAATATGAGTTGTACCAGCAAATAGGAAGGGTGAAAATTCCCAGTTCAATTTCAGAAGCTATTAATGGAATCTTGATTCTAAAATCAGATATTATAAGAAAAAAAAAGGCCCATTTCACTGATGAGTTAAATACAGAAAAAATAAACCAAAAAGAATCTCTAAATAAAATGCTAGCTAACTGAATCTACAATTATATTAAAAAATGATAATACATAATGACATCATGAGGTATTCTATAATGCAAAGGCAGTTCAGTATCATATGATTATATCAATTAATACAGGAAAATACTTGATAAAGTAAATTCTTATTAAATTACTTATTCGTGATTTTTTTCAATGGAATAGAACTTCTTTAGGTTGGTATAAACTATACAGGGATACTGTCCCATCTGAACTTAGCTGCACCCCTACCAGTGAAACTCAGTAACAAAATCAATTCAAATACATTTTCAGTTTTAAATTTTCCTCATTATCTTACTTCTCACCACTCACTACTCAAAATTTATGAACCATATATAACCAATTAATTGAGATCTCCTTGCTCTACCATCAACTAACTGTTTAAATTCAGGCTCCAAGCAATCTTGGATAGCCAAGAATACTCGTATAGCAAAAACCTACAGGAAACATTATATTTAATGAAGAATCTTTAAGATTGAGAACAAAAGGAAGGAGACTACTAGCATCACCGCTCTTAAATTCAGTTCTAGAGGTCATGGTTAAAATAAAATAGAAAAGAAAAGGAAACGTGTCAAGCTTGGAAAGGAAGGGAAAAAAACATTATTTTTAGATGATATAAATATCCACCTCGGGGGGGAACATTTTTTTAAGGTTCCAAATAAAAGAGTTCAGGAAAGTTGTCAGATAAAGGGTTCTTGCCATAGAATCTGTTACCTCTAATGGATATGTACATTTGGATGGAAAAATAAATTACATTTTTATATTCAGTAACTTATTTACTTTCCCTATAACATTTTACTTTCACTTTCCTCTACCTAGCACTTACTTCAGTTATGAATATAGGCAACACAATACAGTGGTTATCACCAACAGAAATCATGGTTCTTTCCACATTATATTATAGCTGTTGCAGATATCTTGAAATGGCATTGATGTTCATTACAGTTTCAAAATTATCAGTTATTAGCCAATATTATTATTTAATACATTAAAAAAATACACATCTACGTATTTTCACATATCTTTGTATTTTAACTTTATCCTGAGAAAGTTTCCATAGTCTTCACCAGATTGTCAAAGTGTTCATAACACTAATTAATTCTTCAAAACCATAATTATGGAGAAAGAGAAAATTATCTTGATTTGAACACACTATCCAAAATGGAAAGAAACATTCAGTATATAATGTGGAGTATTTGTTTTTAAAGAATGTCTACAGCTTTTTTCCATTAACACATTCTTTTCAGTAACTTGTTTGGTCCCAACTGAGTCAGAAAGACAACGGGTACTCTTGTCCTAGTTTGGTCTCTATAATTTAAGAGCACTCACAACATTCAATGGGTCAGGTGCTCTGTCCCAAATTATCAAAACATAAGGGGAAAACCAGTGATGAATAGAAAAAATATTAAACCAAATTTATGAATCATTACACAAAGATAACAAATTAGTCCCTGTCTCTGTGCTGCTTCTTTGGTTCAGTGTTTATAAACTTATAGGAATAAATAGGGTTAAAATGAAAATGAAGTGATTCCAATTCAAAATAAGTTAAAATTTTCTGACACTGAAGTGAATTACCAAGTATGCAAGATTTTCATATGGAAGACTTTCTAAATAGATTTTCATTTGTTAAAAAAAGGTTCAAGGCTGAAAGAAAAGACAAAATAAGTTAAGCTCTGCCAGCTTTACTGATCCATGACAGTAACTTTAGTAGAAAAATCTACTAGTATGAAAGTACCAATCATAACTCTTCAAATATCCATGAAAGATGAATAAACCAGTCTTTTATTTTCTTTTAAGATTTTTTAAAGTAATCTCTATACCAAACATGGGGTTTAAATTCACAATCTCTACACCCATCATTGCTGTCAATCACAGGATCAAGAGTCACACATTCGGGCACCTGGGTGGATCAGTTGGTTAAGTGTCTGACTCTTGATTTTGGCTCAGGTCATGATCTCACTGTTGCTGGGATCGAGTCCCATGTTGGGCTCTGCACAGACAGCACGGAGCCTGCTTGGGATTCTATTCTCATTCTCTGTCCCTCCCTCACTCGCTCTCTCTCTCCCTCAATTATTTATTTTGAGAGAGGGAGAGAGAAAGAGAAAGGACACAAGCAGGGGAGGAGCAGAAGAAAGAATGCCAGACAGGCTCAGTGCTGTCTGCGCCCTCCCTCCCTCACTCACTCTCAAGAGTCTCAATCAAGAGTCAGGCACTTAACTCACTAGGCCACCCAGGCACCCCTACATAAATAGACATTAAAAAAAAAAGTCACATATTCTACTGATGGAGCCAGTCAGGAACCCCACCAGTCCATTTTCTATTTCCCTAGTTTACATTTCCTAATGCTATGTAATATTAGTAAACATAAAAAAATTGTGAAGAATTATAACAACAATTGAGAATATATTTTCAACTTTTATTGACATTATGATAGGACCAAAGCCATATTTCTTTTATCCATGATCCCTGGATTAGTTCTATATTCAAAAACTATTAGATGAATTAATACTATCAAGAACACAAAACTCTATTGTAGGAAAAGCAATAGAATAATTTAGAATTTTGTTTTAATCAATGATTTGTCTACATTGAAACATCTTTTCTGTTTTCATGTTTGGACACTTACTATTTCATTGCCCTTTTAGTTGCTTTGATGATATGACTAACCCCAGGCAGTTGTTCTCTAAAATACTGATTTATCATTCTACGTAATCAGGGAAAAGAACAAAACAAAACTATTGGTACTCATCTTCAGGAAAGGACTTTCATTTTGATATTCAGTGATCCTGATACAATTCTTAAATCTAGACAACTGACCCAATACATTTTTTAAAAATGTTTTATTATTTATTTTTGACAGTGAGAGAGACAGAGCACAAGCAGGGGAGGGAGGGAGACATGGAATCTAAAGCGGGCTCCAGGCTCTGAGCTGTTAGCACAGAGCCGGACACGGGGCTCGAACTCATGAACCACAAGATCATGACCTGAGCCAATTTTGACCACTTAACCAACTGAGCCACCCAGGCATCCCTGACCCAATATATTTTCAAGTGACAGAGCCAGAAGCCATTATTCCCAAAACTACTTACTCTTCTCAACTATTCCCATTTACTATATCTAGAGTATGTTCAACCTAATACTATTTTGTAATAAAGATTTAATGGAAAACACCAGCACACAGTGAAAAGATCCTACTTGTGATTTCTCAAAGCTCCACTGACTTTTGTCAATCTTGTATCATTTACAAGAGATAACTGAAGCAACCACTGTTCTCAGGGCTCACATAAACAGTAACATGCCTACTCCCAGCCAGACTTATGGAACTTGTGTTATTATTAAATATCTAAATCTCTGAAAAACAATATTCACCACGCTAAAGTCAGGTCCTGTTTTTGTTTTTATTTGACCAGCTTATTCTAAACCAGAGCACCTCAAACTTTAATGTGCATACACATCACATATTGTTAAAATGCAGATTCTAACACGGCTGAGCCTGATGGGGGGCCTGAGATCCTATAATCTCTAACAAACCTTAAAGTGCTGCTGGTCCTCAAATCATATTTTGAATAGCAAGGTTCAAGACTGCAATTAAGTTTAACTTCTACAGAAATGTAATATACTTCTCTTCATATACAGAAATACTTAAATGTCCTTTGGCTTTCTCTCACACAGGTGAACTAATTCCAATTCCTTCAAGTTTCCAAATTTTAGAATGTGACAGATGAGTGAGTGTGGTAGAGTTGAAATATAGATACTACAAGAATCTTTTCAAGACTTAAAAATATGAAGCAAGATTTCCTTGAAATTTCACACTGTAGCTTTACGTAAGGTGCAACTATTAAGAGTAATCACATTACTAACTTTAATGTTTGAATACTGGGAAATAATTTTTAATAACTCTAATGATTGGGAAATGTAGATTTTTTCTACAGCATAATAAATTGCAACTACTTACAGTTCTCACAAAAATTATTAAAAAAGTTTTTTACTATTAAAGATAGTTAACACTATACTAGGAAAAATTTTTAACTAGCATAATGTTTTCAGGATTTTCCCACAACAGAGTAGTAATAACTATGTAGGGGATCACTAAAAATCTAGTTGGCATTACAGAACCAATTTCTCTAAATAAAAGTAACAACTTGAACTAAGAAAAATTAATTCTATTATCAATACTTTGTATATGTTGCATTATGTTACATAAACCAAATATCAAACAAAAACTGTTTACATCTAAATGTTCAAAGTATTTGTGGAAAATCCTGCATAATGTGTACACCTAATCTTATTTTTCTGGATTGTATGGACTAAAGGTTTGTTAAACAACACTTGCAAATGCCACTTTGAAAATACTGTGAAGTCTGTAAGTGCATTTTCTTTTTCTTTTTTTAATTTATTTTTGAGAAAGAGAGAGACAGAGCATGAACGGGAGAGGGGCAGAGAGAGAGGGAGACACAGAATCAGAAGCAGGCTCCAGGCTCTGAGCCATCAGCCCAGAGCCCAACGCGGGGCTCGAACTCACGGACCGCGAGATCGTGACCTGAGCCGAAGTCGGACGCCCAACCGACTGAGCCACCCAGGCGCCCCTGTAAGTGCATTTTCTAAAATGTTTACCCCTACTATTATTCCTAAATTTACACACACCAATCTCAATATTTGAGATTACTTTTTTCAATAAACTTCTCAGTTAACATGTAATAGAAAATCTAGAGTTTCTGAAAGAGCTATATACAGAATTCTCCAAACATAGCAAAAGCAGTATTTCAAAGATACGCTTTAGAACATATTTATAAAATAGACCAAATTTTTATTACTGGACTGAAAGTCAAAAAACCCCATTATGAAATGACACATAATTACAAATTATTTCACTTCTAGTTTATACACAGATTAACAAATTTAGGTAGTTGGAAATTCTTACTTATGTAAATTGTCAACACTTAAGATATGCATTGTAAGTTTCAGGGTGTTACTCAAACCTACCCCCACTAGGAGTAATTTAACCTTGGTAAATTATTATCTTTAATTGTTACTTTTTACTTGTATAGCACAGAGAAAATTGCTTCCTTTGTCTATGGTTTATTTAACAAATATTCTGTGCCTACTCTGAAGCAGGCACTATGCTAGAGTAAGACCACAGCACTTGTAATATAAACCAAAAGACAATACACAGGTGGACAGATGAATTAAATATGCCCTATGAAGACGGATGAGGTTGGGTAAGAGGATAACAGTGAGTAAGTATGCTTTATTAGTCTGGGTTAAATCAGGGAAAGCCTATCTGAGGAAGTAACATATGAGTGGAGACCTACCTGTAGGATGTTATGAAAAATTAATGATCATGTTGTTTCAACTACATTTTCTGAATTTTATTATTTAAAAAGCCAAATTTCTGAGTTCTTGGGTGGCTCAGTCAGTTGAGCATCCAATTCTTGATTTTGGCTAAGGTATGATCCCAGGGTTCTGGAATCAAGCCCCGTGCCAGGCTCTGCGCTGAACATGGAGCTTAAGATTCTCTCTTTCCCTCTGCCCCTCTCCCTGCTCACGCTCTCTCTAAAAAAAAAAAAAAAAAAAAAAAAAATTTAAGAAAGTCAACTTTCATTTATCCCTTATAATAATAAATAGGAACAGCATAAACAACTATATATCAAAGACAAGTCTCAACTAGTTCTGGTTCTTAGTTTGATCACTGTCAACAAGGAACAAAGTTGGCTAATTTAAACTGCTGTGTGTCCAGACACATCCCACCCTCTAGTAGAGTTGGTAATGAGAAAGAAAAACTAGAGGTTTATGAGTAGGCAGCTGATGGGCCAGGAGAAGAAAGAGAAATAAAGTGTCTGGATGATCCATAAACTGGATAAGCAGCTCATGAATAAATCATGAGTAAATGACATTTCTATTTTCATTTTATTCCAAAAAAGCAATAATTTTAATGGAGTAGGGGGTGTGTGTATGCACACATGCATATATGTGCCATGTCTTTTATACTAAATTCACCCAGCACTTTTCTCTTTTTACTTTCAAAGTATTTTATCTCAAAGTGTAAGGTTTAAAAGCAAATCTGTAACTATGAAACGGCTCTGGTTCAACGTTATCAGAAAAGGACCAGAACTTTAGATTATATAAATTCTCATGTTTTTCTTCCGAGATGCATCAGCCACTTGGCACAATACTTCAGTTATTGCAGAAAGCCTGATTCTTCACTCCTTCCCCGATAAACTGTTCAATCAGAACTATGCTGGATTTACGTATCAAACTAAAAAGCTAGAATTTAACCCCTGAAAAAATGTCAGAGGGGAGAAACTCATTTTCTTTAAAGATATATAAACATTACTCAAAAAAGGTAGATATCACTTATGACATGTTATACTCTTTTTTATAGGTTTTTAATTAAAGGACTTTAAAATTGACTATAGG
Source organism: Panthera uncia (assembly GCF_023721935.1). Lineage (NCBI taxonomy): Eukaryota > Metazoa > Chordata > Mammalia > Carnivora > Felidae > Panthera > Panthera uncia. The sequence goes on from NW_026057577.1 coordinate 83,153,980, forward strand.
AATTACCTTGGAATGTATTATTTCCTTATAGTGTTATGAAAGTTTTCAATCTATAACTTAGATGAGATCCATCATCACAGCAAAAGTACTGAGACCATTATCTCATGATAATCCAAGACGGGAATAATCTGAAGAATTTAATGAGAAGAATGTACACAACAGGGCTAACTCCATCAAGTTTAGTTACTGGAGACAGATGAAGAAATGTGTGGATTCCTTCATTTTTTTAATGAAGAATTTCTGTTTTGGGGTCACCTGGCTGACTCAGGTGGTGGAGCATGCAACTCTTGATCTCAGGGTTGTGAGTTCAAGCCCCACGGTGGGTGTAGACATTACTTAAAAATAAAATCTTAAAAAAAAAATCTTTTTAGGAGCAGTTTTCGGTTCACAGCTAATTGAGGGGAAGGTGGAAATATTTCCCATATATCGCCTGTCCCCATACATGCATAGCCTCCTCCTTTATCAACATCCTCCACCAGAAGGGTAAGTTTGTTAACAACTGGTGAACTTACAATGACCAAAGTCCTAATATTTCACAATATGGTTCACTCTTGGTGCTATACATTCTATAGGTTTGGAAAATGTATAATGGCATATATCCATAATTATGTGTCATACAGAGTATTTTCACTGACTAAAATCCTCTGTGCTCTGCCTATTTGTGCCTCCTCCACCAAATTCCTTCATTTTTATTTACTTTATCTTTTCAATGCAGGTTGATTTTTTTTTTTAAATTTTCAGTAATCTCCCCACCCAACATGGGGCTTGAACTCACTAGTCTGAAATCAAGAGTCTCATGTTCCAAGGGCTAGGCCAGCCAGGCATCCCCATTTTATATACTTTTTATATCAGCATTGGCCCCACATGATCATTAAGGCTGGTGCACAGAAGAATCTTGATTCCCCATACTTGTAGCAATCTGAGGTGAGGCAAGGATATGAAAATACGATTATTGGATCTCCTCCTCACCCTCTCTACCCCTCTTCTACAACCCAAAGATCTTCCAAAAAAAGAAGACTATGCATTGGTTATCTCTGAAACTCCAGCACCTAAGATAGTACTGCCATGAAATATACATTCAAAGAATAAAGAATATTAACTGAAATCTTTTAGATGAGGTTTTCCTATCACGTTAATTTATTACTTGAAATACCAAAGAAAATGTTGGTACTGCCCTGAAACGCACTTCCCCCTACTATTACTACAAATATCCGTGTGAAGTATTGTGGCTGTAGCCTGAGAGACTAGGTATTGAGAGACTAGGTGAATCCTGACAAAACCAAAAACAGCAGCAATACCAAGTATCCAAAGCGAAAAAGTCTCCTCAACAACTCTGAAACTAAGTTTTGAAACATATAGATTGAAAGACATTACGCAAGTAAACAATTTTTATTATCTCCAATCATCTGTAAGACATCCATGGGAGGGGCGCCCCGGTGGCTCAGTCAGTTAAGCGTCCGACTTCAGCTCAGGTCATGATCTTACAGTTCTTGAGTTTGAGCCCCGCATCAGACTCTATGCTGACAGCTCAGAGCCTGGGGCCTGCTTAGGATTCTGTCGTCTTCTTTTTCTACCCCTCCCCCACTCATGCGCACGCGCGCGCTCTCTCAAAAATAAATTTAAAAACATTAAAAATTTAAAAAAAAAAAAAACCACATCCATGGGAGGTAAAAAGGAGGGATGCCAGGCACGTTACTAGACAAAGGGTTAGATTCTTAAAAACAGTAGAAACACTTAAGAATAAAAAGGAACCTTAAATAAGAAAAACTCTCAATGTCTGTAGAGCCCTATGAAGAAGTGATGGATTTCTTTACACTCCATTCCAGTGTTCAGCTGAAAAGAGGGTGCCTCCCTAGCTCATTTCCAAATGCAGCTAAGTCATGCATTTAACAGCCATTTATATAAAATGAAAAAGAGTAGAGCTTTAGATTCCTTGTTTGAAAAACCACACGTTTCTAAGGAAATTTATCTGTTAAAACCAAAGCAACAGAACATTCATTAGCCATAAATCTTGAGACTAAATCCCATTTAAAATTTCTTTTCTCAGTACAAAGTTTACATACACTTCTATGTTAACAATATTTTATTAAATTATTCCTCCCATATCCCCTTTCAATATTACCAGGAAGAAAATTACTTAAAGAATAACAGATTACTGAAATTCACCCCAAAAGTGTAATTCTTGGTAAACATCCTTTTCTGTCTCCTCTCCCCTTCCCTTACCCCTGGTGGGCACATGCACACACACCCCTTCCCAATAATTACATCCAAGCAAGTAGTAGAAATGATGAAGACAAATGATTTGGTAAATAAGGATGATGTAAAAAAAGAAAAATAAGAATAGCAACAGCAAAGAACATAAATAATGAAAATCAATATCCAATAACGAAACAAATTATAATAGGAATCATGACACCTGATGGGCTCATTGTTCCTCATGAACCACTGAAATAAACAATTCAAATTGGAGCTTTCTCCCCTGTTAAAGGTCTATCTTCTCTAATATCCTAAAATGTCCCAGTCACATCCACATGTGGCAGCTGCTTCTCCTCCCACTTTCCACCTAATATCTGTTTGATTGTGATGAGAAAATTCATTTCACCCATTTACTTATATTAATTTATCACATTTTTATTAAGGGCCTTCTCAATTCCAGGCCAACCTCAACTAGAAAAGGTTCACTGCTGAGGTTAAGGAAAAATGAAAAGGAGAGAGGTTGCTCCAAACCCAAGACTAACTCCATGGAATAAGTCTGGACTCTCTTATGCTTTTTCTGTTCCTCCCCCACCCATTCAGGAATCTAGTAGGTGGTAGGTAGCACCCACACATGCGCATAGGCGTGGATAGCACAAAACAGCTTAAAATTGCTAATGAGCCCCTGACACCTGTTAAAGCCATAGAAGTACTCTTTATTTATCACAACACAGGATCAAATGCTAGAGAAAATATTGGAAGGTGCTACAATGCACACATTGTGAAAGATGAGTCTTTACCATGAAGGAAATTATTATTATAGGCAACTTCATGAGAATATATTTATGGACTGGTACATGCTTTGAGTTGGCTATATCTGCCAAAAAACTACAAACTATAACAACTATAAAATAACCTGCTCAGGGAGACTCAGTTATAAATGCAAGGTTTTGCCATGGATCTATCTTATTTGTGACATCTTAATATTTCATGGAGTTCCTTTCACCCAGTTGGAAAACACCTTCCAAGTACTTGGTAAGAGAACTAAAGAGGAAGTGAAAGTAGGAACTCTTCAAAGATCTTCAAAACAAGGATCTCTGGCTCCCCCATTTACCACCTATGTGACTTTGAGCAAATTAATGTGTCTCAGTTTCTTCATCCATAAAATGTGGCTGATAACAACATGGACCTCACAGGGTCAGAGTGAGGATTAAATGAACTAATATACTAGCATAGTGTGGGACATATACAAAGCAACCAACAAATGCTATGACTTTTATATCAAATTACCCCACACTTTACAAGTAACAGGGTCTCTTACTTCACTCACAATAAAACTAATACTCTCTTTGTCAGAAATGTATTATGTATGATTAGTGACTTAACTATAAAAAGTTACATTATAAATAGTTATTTTTTATATATGTGGACATGTATATAAAAGTAAATTAATCCAGAGTATGGTATGAAAACCGTAATTATAATTAACAGTCAACAATAGATACTCTGTGTATATTAGGACTTTTACATGTATTATCTTTTTTAATTGAGATATAATTAACATATACCATTTTATTGATTTCAGGTATACAACATAATGATTCAACTATTTGTATATATGTGAAATGATCACCAACCAGTCTAGTTAACATCCATCACCACATATATTTTGTTTGTTTGTTCTGAAAGAGAGAGAGAGAGAGAGAGAGAGAGCTAGCATGCACACAAGTGACAGGAGGAGAGACAGAGGGAGAGACAGTATCCCAAGCAGGCTCCATGCTTAGCATGGACACAGGGTTCAATCTCATGACTCTGAGATCATGACCTGAGTCAGTATCAAGAGTCAGACACTTAATCCACTGAGCCACCCAGGTGCCCCCATCACCACATATATTTATAAATTTTTCTTATGATGAGATCTTTTAAGATCCACTCTCTTAGCAACTTTCAAAAATATAATGCAGTAGTGTTAACGATAGTCACCATGCTATATACATTGCACTCCATGACTTATTTTATAACTGGAAGTTTGCTCCTTTTGGCCACCTTTACCCACTTCTCATAACTGCCAATCTAGTCTCTACATCTATGAGGTGGCTGAGTTTTTTTGTTTTTGTTTTTTTTAGAGTCTACATGTAAGTGAGATCATATGTTATTTGTCTTTCTCTGCCTGACTTATTTCATTTAACATATTGCCCTCAAAGTCCATCCATGTTGTCGTAAATGGCAAGATTTCTTCTCTACAGTTGAGTAATATTCCACTGTGTGTATACGTACACACACATATATATACACACAGCTGACCCTGAATAACATGGCTTTGAACTTTACAGGTCCACTTAAATGCAGATTTTTTTCAATAAATACAATATAGTTTTATAAATGTATTTTCTCTTATGATTTTAACATTTTTTTCCTCTAGCTTACTTTAGGAATGCAGTATATAATACATATACAAAATATATGTTAATCAACTATCTGCTATCAAATCAACAGTAGGCTATTAGCTGTTAAGGTTTAGGAGAAGTTAAAAAGTATACATGTATTTTCAACTGCACAGAGATTTGGCATCCCTAGCTCCTGAGTTTTCAAGGGTCAATGGTATATATAACACATTTTCTTTATCCATTCAGTCACTGATAAGACACTGAAGTTACTTCCAGGTCTTATCACAAATGGCTGCAAAGAACATGAAGGTTGCATGTATCTTTTCAAGTCAGCTTTTTCATTTCCTTCAGATAAATACCCAGAAGTGAAATTGCTAGATCATATGGTAGTTCTATGCTTAAGTTTTTGAGAATCTCCATACTGGCTGCACCAATTTATATTCCCACCAGCAGTGCAAGAGGTACCTTTTCTCCACATCCTCACCAACACCTATTATCTCTTGTTTCTTTAGAATAGCCATTCTAAAAGTGGTGAGATATTATCTCACTGTGGTTTTGATCTGCACTTCCCTGGTGACTAGTGATGTTGACTACCTTTTCGTGAAACTGTTGGTCATCTGTATGACTTCTTTGGAAAATGTCCATTCAGATTCTCTGCCCGTTTTTTAATCAGATTGTTATTTTGCTATGGAGTTGTAGGAGTTCTTTATATATTTTGGTTATTAACCCCTTATTAGATACAGTAAAACCTTGGTTTGGGAGCATAATTTGTTCCAGAAACATGCTTGTAATCCAAAGCACTTTATATCAAAGTGAATTTCCCCATAAGAAATCATGGAAACTCAGGGGCACCTGGGTGGCTCAGTCGGTTGAGCGTCCAACTTCGGCTCAGGTCATGATCTCACTGTCTGTGAGTTTGAGCCCCATATCAGGCTCACTGCTGTCAGCGTGGAGCCTGGAGCCTGTTTCAGATTCTGTGTCTCTCTCTCTCTCTGCCCCTCCCCCACTCATTCTCTCCCTCTCTCTCTCTCTGTCAAAACTAAACAAACATCAAAAAAATGTAAAAAAAAATAATGGAAACTCAGATGATTCATGCCACAACCCCAAAATATTCATATAAAAATGATTATATTACTGTAATATAATACAAAATAATAAAGAAAACCCAAAATATAAAGAAATAAATAAATTAACCTGCACTTACCTTTGAAAACGTTCATGGCTGGTGTAAGGGAGACAAGAGAGAGGAGGATTTTGTGCAGGACTGTCACTATCACTAACGGAATCACTGCTATCTACTGGCCGACTGGAATCTTTTTCTTTTCAGGCAACTTTAACAAGGAACCTATCCAATGAACCTGCTTTTGTCTCCTTTTGAGTATTTGCAGAAATGTAACACTGTGTTGCTGATCTCCCACAATCCCAAAGCAAGCCAGCAAGCAAGTGAGCAAGAGAGATGGAAGAACCAACCAATGGCTCAGTTGTGATCATGTGACATTCAGAGTCACATACTACTCACATTGCAAGACATAGCTCACTTATCAAGTTAAAATTTATTAGAAACGTTTGCCTGTCTTGAGGAACACTTCACAGAACAAGTTACTCACAGTCCAAGGTTTTACTGTATATGATTTGCAAATATTTTCTCCCATTCAGTAGGCTGCCTTTTCATTTTGTTGATGGTTTCCTTTGTTTATATAAGCTCTGTATAGTTTGATGTAGTTCCACTTATTTTTTGCTTTTGTTGCCTTTTGCTTTTGGCATCAAATCCAAAAAAATCATTGCCCAGGCTGATTACCATTTATGTTTACTTCTAGGAACGCTATGGTTTGGGGTTATATGTTCAAGTTTTTAACCCATTTTGAGTTAATTTTTGTGCATCATGTAAGATAGAGGTCCAGTTTTCCCAATACCACTTACTGAAGAGACTATCCTTTCTCCATTGTACATTCTTGGTTTCTTTGTCATAAATTAATTGACCATACATGTGGGGTTTATTTCTGGGCTCTCTATTCTGTTGTACTGACCTATGTGTCTGTTTTTATGATACTACTATACTGCTTTGACTACTATGGTTTTTAATATACTTTGAAATCAGGAAGTGTGATCCTCCAGCTTTGTTCTTTTTCAAAATACATATACTACCTTCTTTAATTAAAACAGAACCACAAATGTCATTACTATTAGTATCCTAATTAAGGATATAATTAGGAATATCCTATTCCTATATAAGGAAACTGAGAAGCAGAGAGGTTAAATAACTACTGCTTAAGTCCACACAAGGTAAGTGACTGACTCACAATTAAAATCCAGGTCTGTACAACCCCAAAACCAGAACTCCTCAACAAAATCAACACTCCCTCCACAACTATCAACTTGCTCAGAATTCCAGATAGATAGATAGAAAGGCAGAAATTAATGACCTTTAAGATTACTTACCATGAATGCTGAATGAAATGCAAATGTGTAACTTATAAAGTAGATGACAAGGGTATTTCCTTCACCATATAACTACAGTGATAGTTCTAGTTGACTGAGGTAGTGCCTAGGACACAAGACTCCAACAAATCATTTGGTCAAATAAGCTAATCCAGGTTTTTGTTTTCTATGGGGCGAGGGGGCAGAGGGAGATACATAGTAATTTAAATCAAAACAATTACATGAAATCACTAAAACAATTTTTTAAGCCACAATTTTTACTTTCTAATAACCTTGGCCTATGGTAAGCCTTTTGTGACTAAATCTTGAGTATATTTTCATTCAAATGCAAAATAATAACCATGCCTCCCTTCTACCTACCAATACTGGCATTTTAGACACCAACTGTTTTATTATCTTTGTTCTCATACAGGAGAAGTGAAGAAGTAAACTAAATATCTTTGAAATGCTACTTTGTGTCCAGAACTGTAAGTCTCCTACAAAAGCTATGAGATTAATCTTCACAACCACCACATTGGCAAGGTATTATTATTATTCTCACTCTGCAGGGGCAAAACACGATATTTATTCCTCTAAATTAGATCACCCATCCAGCAAAAGACAGAGCCTAAATTTGAACCCAGAACTACCTCTAAAGCTTTCTCAACCAGTGAGCAACATTTACCCTCACTTTCTTCACCAGCACTACTCTCCTAACTCAGCAGTCCTCCTCATGTACTATCCCAGAACTAATTGGATGGGGAATCTGGGTAGAAAGGAATTTATATGTAGATTTCTCCCTCAAGATAATCAAGAGAAAACAATTTGAAGAGTTGTTAAACATAAAATTTTTAACACTGTATTAAAACTTGAAAACAATTAACAATAAAGTGAATGTGATCCAATATCAAATTACCTTTTATGTGTATTCCTTAGCCAAACACTTGAGTAAACTATCACTGGCGAGAAAACAATATGCCTAATTCCAAGGATGAAATAAAATGCTTAATGAATTAGCTGGACTTTTTTTCATGTTTCCTAACCTTTTAAAACTTTGTATTTCACAACTTCATTGTACCACAGAACTTTAGGAATTGGACACAGTAGTTTATTTAAAATACTAGAATTGCTTTGTTATAATATGAATACTTTCAGAGAAGCTATCAAATGACCTTGATGATCTACACAACATTCATTATAGACTGGTAAACATTTGCGAAAATCCTTGCTGTGATGATTGATTGCATTTTTCCCTGCTTCAGTTACCTCAAACTAAATTGCCTGTCATTAAAATGATGACTTCTGTCAATGTAGTTCCTTAATCCTTCCTCAGTCCTTTCTAGCAATGACAACCTTAGAATAATATACTGTAAGTCTTTATGGATCAATAATGCTCACTATAAAACACTGCAATCTACCACCAAGATTTTTATCCCCCTATTTATAATGATGTCTGACAAGCTAACTAACAGTAAAATTTCTTACTAAGAAAAAAAAAAAAAAGACATCTAACAAATAAGTCAAATACAATACTATAAACAGCATATGCCAATCTAAACAAGTTAAGAATTTTGAGTGAAGCTCAATGTTAGCAAAATGCTTTTATCCTAAAGTAGTTAATGACTGAGATGTCATTTGCAGACTACTCAAGAAAAAAATTATTATGCAGGCCCTTACTTAGACATTTTGAGATGATTTATGGGAGGTTATTTATGTGAAAAGGCTTCTCTGCAATGTCAGAAACAGAAAGCTTCCACTTAAAAACCATAAAAGATAAACCAACGTGCATACTCTGCCTAATTTTTTTTCCATAGGCAATTATAAAAGACTTTTTTTCCCACTTAACCTATATTTAGATTGTATCTTGGACATCTTTATATGGAAATTAGATTATAATTGCTTTTAAACACTACAATTTAGATGTTTTCATTTAAATCAAGAATTATTTAAAGTAAATGCCATTATATCAATGAAAACAGAGCCATGACACTCTTTACAACTGATATTACCTCTTTTATATAAGGAGTTACATTAACCATGCTTTCTCTAAATCTTCATGTGCTTCATCATTTTTTAAATTCAACCTGAAGTCTTTGACAGTAGTAAACTGGAGGGGAAAGTTTCAACAAGGTAACAGTTCACCATATTTTTCCTCCTAAATTATTTAATTATAGGATAAGAAACAATTTGTTTTCACCATTGGGCAGTTTGAAAAAAAATCAGATTTTATTGTAGTTACAGAAGAATTAACTCCACATCAATGTATCACTTTAAATTCTCCAGGGGGGAAAATGTAACCTCCATGCATTCTTCCTCAAAAAACTATCAGAGGAATTAAAATTGAAGAATTAAAACAAGTTAGAGAAAAATATATATACCAGGAAAAACAGGGCTCTAAAACAGAAAAGAGACACAAGAAATCTTAATTGGGGCGCCTGGGTGGCTCAGTTGGTTAGACGTCTGACTTCGGCTCAGGTCATGATCTCACAGCTTGTGGGTTCCAGCCCCAAATCAAGCTCTGTGCAGACAGCTCAGAGTCTGGAGCCTGCTTTGGATTCTGTGTTTCCCTCTCTCTCTGACCCTCCCCTGCTCACGCTCTGTCTCCCTCTCTCTCTCTCTCTCAAAAATAAAAAAAAATTTAAAAAAAATTTTTTTAAAGAAATCCGAATTGAAGGAGGGCTTAGGGCTCCAGAAAGAATGTCTCTAAGAAAAAAAAACCAAACACTAGTTATGTTATTAATTTGATCATATTGAGATGAGTTCTATTTTGCTCAGAATTTAAGGTAAGAATTAGTAATTTGTACAATGAAAACTAAGAAAATGGTGGGGGGGGGACAGTTAACAATTCAAAAAATTCACAAAAGAGAAAAAAAGTGAACATAGAACTTTATATAGCTCTGTTGTAAATATTTACAGTTATAATAACGTGATGTAAATACAACAAAAAATGAGAAAAGAAAAAAAAAAGAAAACAAAATGGTGTGGGGGGTGGGGGGGGGAAGAAATGCTAAATCATTGTCTTTCACAGTAGAAAGACATAATTAAAATTGAAAAGTCAGGAAATACCAGAGTCAATGGGGGATGTAGGGGGCAGATATAGAAGTAAATAAAGGGGGAAAAAAGAGCACCAAAAGTTGAGAGCAGGGGTGCCTGGGTGATTTAGTCAGTTAAGCATCCAACTCTTGATTTGATAAGACTCAGGTCATAATCCCAGGGTCGAGTGATGGAGCTCCATACTGAGCGTGGAAACTCCTTGAGATTCTCTCTCTCTACCTCACTCCCTGCTCCTCCTCTGCTCATGCTCACGCATGCTCTCTCTCTCTAAATAAGTAAATAAACATTTATATATATATATATATATATATATATATATATATATATATATGAAAAGCAGTTGTCTCTGTGAGAAGGAGTAAGGAATGGAGAGAGAGGTATCCATTTTTCACTCTAAGCCTAACATATTTTGACTTTTTAAACTAAGTACACTTACTGGATTCTGAAAAATTTTAAACTAATTGAAGTGGAGCTACATGAATCAATACTGACAAAATCTCAAAAAGAATATTGGGCAAAAAAAAAAAAAAAAAAAAAAAAAGGAAAATTTCAAACTGTTGAGTTCACCACTGAAGTTTAAAAGCAAACAACCAAAACAGACAGTGAGGAGTGTAGCCATTGTTAGGCGAACTGTAACTCTTCTTCTTACTAGCAATGACATGGTGGACTAACTGACTTACCAGCTCGTTGCCTGAGTCTTCTCATGTAACAAAATAAAGATAACTATAGTACTGATGATTATGATTATGTTACTTTGCGGACTGAGATAATGCACGTGAAGTGCTTGGTACATAGTATATTCTTCCAAAATATGTGTTATTAATCTTTTTTACTCACTTTTCAATTCTTCTGTCATGAAAATATAAATTCTTACTTGAAATTATTTTTCCAAAATGTTCAAAAGTTCATTGAATTAAGAAGTGGCATCTACTATTTAATCTATTAGTGGTGTCAAAAAAATAGCCTCAACACCTACCCTGTGCTGATCCCACACAGAAATAAACATTGAACAAATATTTAAAGAATTATTGAAGAGGTGCCTTAATCTCCTCTAATTTTACACATCCACCTAGTAGGTTTAAGGAATAAATAACAAGATATGGGGAATACAGAGATACAAAACACATGGTTTCTGCAATCAGCTAGCTCACTGTAATCAGGGTAAGGGAAGCAGAGAGGCAGAAATGCAGTGTGATGTGGTATGTCATGGCTTTGAAGTCAAGCAGTCTGGGCGTCCAATCCTGGTTTTGCAATCTTAAACTCCAAGCTCGTTTCCTATGCAAAAATTTGGATAACAGTAATTGCCTTGCAGAGCTGCCTAAAGATCAAGACAATACCCTTAAAGCAACTACCATGGGACATAGAGTAGGTCCTCAATATTTGTTAACTCTCAGTCCTTTTAGAATTACTGTTGATGATACCTACACTGAGAAATGGGAAATCTGAGAGGAAAAGGCTTTGTACACATCTGTTGTAAAAGTTTCACAAAAAGACACAAATAAATGCTCTGCAAATTCTTAGTGAGAGAACTTATTCAGATAAGAGAAACCAGGGAATATTTTTTCTGGAGACACTGGCATTTTAAATACCATGTTCCAAAGATCCTAAGACACATATTTTCATGTTTTAACATCTCTGAAACAGAACATATCCAGCAATGATGATGTGTCAGTTCAATTGGAAACTTTTTTTTAGTGGTATATAAAATAATAATGCATTTTAGATTCAGTAAAGTACAATATATATGGATGAAGGGAATTCTGTAGAGAGTGGCAATACCCAAGGCACAGTGTTGCAATTCCCAGCATGATGTTGGCATATATAGTTCGGGTTGGCTGGCATATAATTGTATACAAAGAGGAGTCAGGAAATAAGGATGATGAGGTACACTGTTCCATCAGTTTGTTTACCTGTATGTCATTATCATTCTAGCTAATTTACTGTTGTTTTATGTGGCAAAGTATAAATTTGATATGTGCTAGGATGAGTCTACCCATACTGTACTTCAAAACCAATTCGCTCTTCTTGACGCTCTTCTATGTCAATTTTTAAATCAGACTGTCCTAAGCACACCACCCCTGAGGCAGGAAGGCTGTTCGCGAAGCGCACAGCGCCCCCTCGTGGCGAAAGGGCGTTTGCGCATGCGCAGAGCGCCCATTCGAAATGGAAGGTTATTCGCATATGCGCGCAGACCATGCTGGGCGAGGTAGGCCATCTGCGCTAATGCTGAAAAAAGCTACTAGTTGGGATTTCGATCAAAATTGTATTGAACTTAATGGTTTCATTTCGGGAGAATTTCTATTCTTGTATTCCCATCCAAAAACGTGGTATCTCCATTTATTTAGATCTTACATCTTTCAATAAAGTTGGGTAATTTTTTCCATAGAGGTCCTGTACATCTTTTGTTGAATTTAGTCCCTGGTATTTATTTTTGGGATCTGTTATTATAAATGGTGTTTAAGTTATGTTCGGTAAATTTATGGAATATTTAGCAATCTCAAGTATATAAGACAATACAATACGTTTAATCTTGTTTTCCTATGTTTATACATATCACAATTTTAAAATTAACAAAAATATTTCCATGATACACAAAATACTGCAACTTCAAAAGTCCAAATAAAAGATTCATAACTCATATGCAACTTCATTTAAAATAACTAAAGCACAGATATAAACTGTCCTGGAAATAACATAGCATCCAAAATTATATACAATACATATAAAATGTTGGATTAAATACTGGATTAGATCTACTTCTGCAATTTTGAAATAAATAATGGCATCAAAACAATTATTCTTGCTCACTTTAGTGATTTTATTCTGTCAACTCCCTATTTGCCATACCAACTGAAAGAAACATTGACACATACAACAACAACAAAAAAGCAGATATTGTGCCCACGATGAGTTAAATGTACACTAAAAAGTTAGGCATCCCCTAAATTTGTAGGTATCCAGAACAGCTGGGTCATTATCCACTCTCCTTTCCCTTAAGACAACTTCACCGATCACATGAGATAGATGGTGGCAGGGAACTGAATTTACTGGCAGGAGAAACAAATCCCAGATAGTTCCCTTAAAATCCAAAATAGACTATACACAGACATTTCTTTTCCCAAAATTTCTCTGACCCAATTTCTAAATTCTCCTTACTCTTTTGCTGTTTTTCTTAGAGAGTCATTAACAAGCTAAAAAACAAAATCAACAAAATGAGTTTGGGACCAGTTTGGCTAACTTCCAAATTTCTATCTCTTGGGCTCCAGATATTTGGACGTACCTAAGCTAGCGTTCTCTCACATCTCAAAAATGGCATGCTTACTACTAAAGTCCAACCCTATGTCAAAACTATGTCCTCTTTCCATTAGTCCCAATGTCACTGGGTAGTAGTTCAAACTAGATACCTGTCCTTGAGTACTCAAAACAAACAAACAAACAAACAAACAAAACATCGTGAACCTCAACAACCAATTAATCATCAAGACCTGCTGGCTGACTCTAACTCCTTAATACCCTCCTTTTCTACTCTCGCTGCCACTTAGTTCAGGCACTCTCTTTCCTGTACTGCAGTAATTTCCTAAATTGCCCTTTCTTCCCTCATCCTCCATAGTATGACCAGAATAATCTTTCAAAATGTAAATGGGTACATGTTCCTCTCCTGGTTAAAATTCTTTAATGCCTCACCAATGCCTCCAGGATAATATCCAAAATTATTAGCATAACGTCCCAAAAAGTTTTATAGAATATATCTCTAGTCAGCCTCATGGTCCACAGCCCCCTCTTTCAAGCCCTGCTCTCTAAATGTCCCCACACCTCTGCACATACTGCTCCCTCAACCTCAAACCCCTTCTTTATTTTCTAATACCACCTGGAAATATTCTTCAATTCCTTGTAAATGAGCTGAAGCAAAATAATCTCACAAAAACCTTCCCTGAATCCTTAAAAAGACTTAAGCACTGCTCCAAGTTCCTTTTGTACCACTTCTTATAGCACGTATAACACTGCATTTTAATTCTCTATTATGTTTTTCTCTTCCTAAATAATATTTCATTAAGAAATATCCCAACTTAGGGGGTGCCTGGGTGGCTAAGTCGGCTAAGCGTCTGACTTTGGCTCAGGTCATGATCTCACGGTTTGTGAGTTCAAGCCGCGCGTCAGGCTCTGTGCTGACAGCTCTGAGCCTGGAGCCTGTTTCAGATTCTGCATCTCCCTCTCTCTCTGCCCCTCCCCTGCTCGTGCTCTGTCTCCCTCTGTCTTTAAAATAAATAAACATTTAAAAAAATTTAAAAAAAGAAATACCCCAACTTAAATCATAGTGTTTATTAGACACCGAAGTATTTGTTGAATACGCATTGTATTTCTATTAGCTTATTATTTTGAAAATATTGTCATTACTGATATTTTAAAATTAAAATATTTCTTGGTAGGAATAACAGTTACATCTTACAATGAGAAATTTTCATTATAAAGTGAAATGCTACATATTAATATGGGTTATATATTGAATATAAAAATATAAAATTGAAATATTTCACGCTAATGTTAAGTGGCTTATTCATTTAAGAAATACTGAAAGCTTTCTGATCTAAACAAAACTGTGAAAACTAAATCAATAATTAAAAGGTATTTTCAAGTAAGGAAAGATGTATCATTTTATTCCTAGAAAATAATTTTAAAATATTTGTTTCTTCTAAGTTTTAACATCCCTATGTTATTCTGAATACACAACTCTTAGGGAATAATATACGATTTACTAAGCAATAAAATAAAATTCAAGATTATAAGTCTTCAGACTGTATTCATCCTTGATTGTTTAATTAAATTCCCCAAATAAATTAATTTACTAAATTATGGCATCTTTTATAATCATAAGATGAAATAACATACAAAGAGTCAACAGAAAGCCATTTGCAGTTAAATTATTAATTGTAGACTGCACAAATTATTTAAGAATATTATCAACAGTAAGCATCTCACTCAGGAGTAATGTATGTCAATCAAAAAAGAAAAAAATTCAAAGCAGACACAAATAATATTAAACACAGACTGTCAAAGGTATACTTGTTTCCAACATAAGCATTCACAGAAAGAAAATGATACATATCAAGATATTTTAAAGTTATGCAATATGTTAATGATACTAGATTACAAAATATAAGATCCAACCCCACAAAAAATCAAATTTCTTTTTACCCCATTGTTTGAAAAAACACCTTTTATAATTCCAAGAAGTTGTAAACTCCTTAAAAATACCTTGCGTTTACAATCTAAGCTAATATTAACATTACGCAGTGATTCTCATTCATTATGAATGCTTTTATGAATTTTTGAGGAGAACTGTCTAGATTCGGAGGCCTATTTCCCAATGGATGTTTTTAACCTTTATCTCCCAATGCCAAATGGTAAATAAAGATTTCTAACTAAAGAAATAAAATTTAACTATAACATCATATATTATAAAAAAATTGACATTTCCTTATGTACCTATCTATCCTCCCTCCAAAACCATGGAAAGAAAATCAGGGAAATATTTACTTTGAACTTGGCTGGAAATGATGAGGAAATTCATCAAGTCATTAAGGATGGAAGAAAGTAAAAACAAACAACCAAAAACACTAGTAAAGCTAAGACTGTCAAGTCACAAGGAAGTCTATTTCTGCCATAAGCCTTGTGATAGAATGACTTATTTCAAACATTCCACAGTTGTCTTTTAAAACCTTCTACTAATATTACTATAATCCAGACTTTGGAGGTGGGGGGAACCTATGCTAGGCCTTCATCTTTTAATTTAAAAGTCTACCTAAAAAAAAAAGGTGTCAATTTTTTTATTTATCTTCTTAACAATATTTCTCTGTAGCTGTAAAAAACATTTTGGTAAATAGTTTAGAGTGATATTACTTTAACATAATATGACAACTTTAAGACAAGACTAAGCAGTTATTTGTATATGTACACATATTTTATTAAACTCTAAAGAGCAAACTCACTAAAACTTTAAACCATTCATTACTCAGTTACAATGGTTTTCATATAGTCAATATTTTAAATTAGCTTTAAAATGTGGTATTTTACTACAAAAACATCTTTAAATAATTGCTTCAAATTTGTGTACTTCCCCCAATTTTGAATATATTAAATGGTTTATTTTGTTTTGTAAATGTTAACATTTATTGAGCCTTTATTATGTATCAGGCACTGTTCTAAGCACATTACACATGTAAATACATTTAGGGACTGAGTAATTAAGTAAATTGCTCTAGGAGACAAAGTAGACAAACTCTTTAAGTTTATAGCCTCTTGTGTGCCAAGGACTATGCCTGGGACTTAAAATTCAAAATTCAAACAAACAAACAAACAAAACCACATAGTCACCGGTTTCAGGGACTTCATAACTATTTATACCAGTATAAACTAACAACTCTTTCAGTAATAAAAGACCTTCTAGTAATATGATCCAATTGCTGGTAGAGCTCAAATTAGTATAATTAAATTCTTCAAAAGACTGTTCACAAAGGAGAGGACATTTGGTTTCAGTGGGTGGGAAAGGGAAGAGGAAAAAGCAAGGCAGTAGATTGGAACCTGATTCTAAGGTCCCAGTAAAATGCCATCTGAAGGAATTTAGATTTGATTGCATAGTAGGCAATTGAGATCTAAAGAATAATTTTAATATGACCAGCCAAGTGTTTTAGTAGAAAAACAAAAAATGTCTCAGTGCTATTGAAGATAAGATGAAATAGAAAAGAGATTAAAAACAATAAAATTAGGTAGCTACTGGAATAGTCAGAGGAATGAGGAAGATTGAAGCAGAGCAGTAGTATGGAGAAGAGAATGAAGAGTCTTTGCCAGTGCTTAGAAACTGAGTTTGATGGGGAAGATGAGACAGGACTGACTCTGAAGTTTCTAGCTTGGAAAACTAGCAAGAAGTGATAACATTAAAGGGATATAGGAAAAAGCAACAGGAGTTGAGGGGAATTGGTGTATGATTCATGATTTGAAATAATCTAATATAGCTGACACTACTAGTCTTAATGTTTATATAAAAAGTCAGTTACTTTCAGTTATGATATATAAAATACCAACGTAAATTTCTTAAACATTTCTTTTGGCTGTATTTATACTGTTTTCTTGGCAAAAATACATCTAACACTAAGCATGGAATTTCTTCTTGGAAAGTATAACCTAAAATAAAAAGATCAACCTCCCTAAAACCCAAAAGGACTGATTTATTTACTGTACATTATTAATGTATGAGGGGTTAAGACTTTGATACAGCTGTAGCACTCACTTTGATGTCAGTACTGAAAGAAGTACCACAGTTGCCTTCTGCAACTAGTCTTAATGAAAATATAGTTTTCACATCTCTGAGAGTATCAAATGTCACTTCAGACCTTTTTTGCTTTGCTCTGAGTAGTTTTATTAACATTCGTATTCATATCAATTATTAAAATTAACATTTTAAAATTAGTAATTTGCTTTATTAATGTCTACTTGAGTTATAAGTATGCATTTCAAGCAAAATAAAACATTCAACATGACAGTGTAAAATTATTTTAAAAGCTGCAATAAAAACAGTAATTGCTTTTTCTAGTGTAAGAATTCTTACTTTCTTTTTACTTCAAACTGTTACTAAGAAAGAAAAACAAATAGAAAAGGATTTCTTTTTCTAAGACATTAAATCCAGCAGCATTCAGCTAATGCATAGATAACATAGGAAACGTCAAACTGTCCTTCCTCAATTTGGTAGTTTCCACATAAGGCAAATAAAATAATTATTTCTTTTAATAACTTAATAGGTACACAGAGGGTTAAGACCATCCACTTCCTTAAGAGGGTAACATATAATTCAGCAGAATATAGCAATAAAGTTAGGAAAACTTACTTATACAGTAAAGACGATAAAAGTGGATCATTTTATAATCTGTAATAATAAAGGCATTCGGGTGAACTTTATGAAATACAGTTTTTAGACATAAATCTATACTGCGACAGAATTATATAAGACCTCTGTTGTTAAGAAATGTAATTACTTAACAACAAAATATTTTTGCTGAAATCACAAATGAAAATACATATGTTTGACCAACAGGTGGTGCTCAATTTCCACTTACAAAGAAAATAAATCTTCCCCAAAGCATTTCCAGCACAATGAAATCATTTTCAGACTATGTGGCAATTTTAAAAACTCAAACATCAGGAGAAAACCCAGTGCATAAACATTATTTTAACTGTTTCTATTGCACAGAGAAAAATAATTTTGGTTATCTTGCAAAAGAATTTTAAGACTGACACTGACCGCCCATTCATCTACAGAAGAGTGCTAAAACAGTTTTAAAATTTTGCTGAAACATTTCTTTTCAAAATTAACACTGAATACTGCAAAAAAAAGTGTTAAGCAACTCAGAAATATACTTTAAAAAATTAACCAAATTAAAAAATAATTTTAGGTCATTTTATACCAAATCATGCTTCAGAATTCTAAGTATTTAACATTCTATCCTTTGCTGGAAAGATAGCTTTAAAAACAAAAACAAACAAACAAACAAAACTAAGAAATTCAGCTAAGCCAGAAATCAGTATATTTCTGAAAATTTAGGTTTCTATAGGCCATTATACTCTTTATTCGTAAAAACAGTTGAAGCCCCAATTGTCTGGCTGAATTCTAACTCTAAGTGCCATTCTCACCAAAAGCAATGCTTTTACTTCTTACCAGAAGAATGATAAAACAATTTCAGTCTTGCATTTCCACAAATACCCAATTAGGGCTTCTATTATACAATTTTAAATTTATCTATTATACAACTAATTCTTTCTTCTTCTAATGGGAGAAACAGAGTACTACAGAAATTCTGCAAAACCTAATAGCATTATATATGATAAAAAATACTCCAACACAATAATCTTTAATCTATTCAAGCTACACTGTTCTTGCTATTTAATGTAAAGATAAGGCAAAAAGTATTTGGCTACTGAATGTCAAAAAGAAGGATAGAAGACTTTAAGAAAATTTACTTTTTTGCATAAAACCTGTGCACAGAAAAAGGCACTGCTAATCTATTAGTCAAAGGGAGAGCTATAAAGCAGGATAGACACAGATTTAAACTAAATCCAAACAAAACAATTTCAATGGCTTTTTAGTTTTATTGGAAGCACCCAAAGCCCTAAGTTTTGCTTTACAAAAATTAAATGCCACTGATTACTAAGTTGCTTAATGGTGTTAAGAAGAAATCAGTTCAAATTCAGTCTGAGAGATGGGAAATAATGTTATAATTGCAGAAAATAGAAATAAAATTTTAAAAATAGCAAAGCTCCCGATCAACACAAAACACAATTCATCCCTTGATAATACACTATTTTCTCATACAGAATTTTAAAGCGTCATAAGTCTTAACAATTCTTAATTCATTCTATTTGATTTTTAGAATCACGCTTATTTATTCCCTGTTATTAACTAGCCATTAATCAAAAACCTAATTTAGTTCTTACATATTTTCAAAAAGCAGCAAAAAAATTTAAACTTCATACTTTAACATTTAAAAATATATATATTTATTCTTGCACTTTATAAGGTGACTCTTCCACATCCACATCAAAATTCTGGCTGGCTGAGCTAAACAATATTTAAAATTAACTTTCAGTTTTATAAAGTGCCATTATTTCATTACAATACAACATATCAAATTTTCTTGTTACCTAACTGCCAATAGAGACACCTAATTATAATGAGTACACATCGAAAAAGTAGCCCCAATTTTTTGCTGCTATTCTACAGCAGTCTGATTTATACCAGTTTTTAGAATTCTCTAACATTGTTAAAGTCATTTAGTCAAGAGTCTACCAAAATCTTGTTTTTCTTTTAAACTGATGGCAGAATTATACCTTTATGATATACAAGATAAATTCCCAGTTTGCAACTAGTTTAAAGCTCCTCAAATAAATCCCTCCCTTCTACTCCTTAGTAAACCCTCACAAGACACCATATTTTGTGCATACAGAACAGCTTCTCATTGTTTTCTTCATATCTACACAAGCATGTTTACATTACAGAAATATGTACCAGAAAACAAAGATATACTTAGTTTAGAGACAGAAAAATGTTTCAGTTACAATGTAAAAGTTACTGAATATGGAAAGAAAAGCCAGCAGGTAGTTAGGCTCACTTCTACACAATCTTTCCACTTCAGATAAAGATATGTATTTCCTACAGAAAACTCACTGGCTTTACTTTTCAATAAATTGCCAAAATGAGTATCTATACTTTAAAACGCAAAAAATATAAAAATTTAAGTCAAAAAAAAAAAAAAAAAGGCCAGTCTGTCCCTGTTCACAATTGCCTGCTTGTCCAGCAAGACCTGGGTCCCTAGGTAAGTTATCCACTCTGCAGAAGCTGATGAAAGTAGTGCATGTGAAATTCGGAAGGCTCCAGAAGGAACTAAATAGCGTGGAACACAATAACACGATAAAATGTCAGTCGAGAATCTGAAAAAAAGGGTAGATGTCATGGAAAAATCATTAGATATTTCTTCCCAGAACATCTAAAATGATGGGTAAATGAACCTAAATGTGCAAATTTAGACCCTAAACTTAAAGGTTTCAGAAAATGAATTTCTTAGAGCTCAAAAGTAATGTGTCCATTCTCACAGGGAATTTTGATTACAGTTCCAAGTCTGTACAATCTATAGTTTCTAAAGCCAGAAATAAATGGTTACATTTCAGACTCTCATTTGAAATTTTCAAAAAATGTTTTAAACTAATCACTGGTTCTGCTAATGATTAGAGTACATGGTTTCATTTTTATACCTCTGGCTCAAGAAATTTTAGTGACATAACTAATTTAATATACACTTTACTATTCAAAAATCTAAAATGAATAATTCTTTACACAGAGACACACTCTCTTTCCCCTACTTGTTCAAAGTGGCCTAATTTAGAGACAAATAGATTCACAATTTTTTTCATGTACAACTTTTGGAATTGTACAATAAATGTGTCCAAAAAGAAAGATAATGGTTTTAATTAAATGTGCAGACCAAATTACCTACTGTATTATAGGGCAGTTGTTAAAAATTAATGGCTATAAAAGACCCGATTCTTTTATATTACTTAATTATCTCCATATGGAGATTTTTACTGTAAAGTAAATATGTTTAACAATGTTCTATATACAGAAAAGATGTATTCATTCTATGGAGTTTTACTTAGTTTTATTTTGCTATGGTAGCAATTTGAGAAAACCTAGAGGGCAGCTCCTAGACCTAAAAATTATTCATTAGTATGAAATAAGTCACTTAGCTTCTTTTACACACACACACACACACACACACACACAAAGCAACAAAGACAAAAGAAAAAAATAAAGATGTGTATTTCTGGCTACATTTTTATTACCTAGAATTTATATAATGAAGGCCTACATGGAATTGTTTTATATATATAAGGGTAGAATTCTGCTAGTTCCAAAATATTGTTGACTCAAAATGATTTATAATTAAAGATCACAGTTAGGAAAATAAAATGTATATCAAAGAATATATGTATGTTTAAATATGTTTATAGTTTAAAATAATAGCTTAAAATATGGTCTATAATTAGATTATAGACTGTAGTAAAGTATATGTATACATAAACATAATAAAAAGCAACATACCTACTAAAGGTTTTTTTCTATGAAATGAAACTGATTCATAAAGTAACCACTGTAGCATTTTAATTATACCTTTTCACTGCATTTTTGTCTACTGAATGTAAGAAACAGTACAAATAAAACTCAAGGATCTCTGGGTTGTTATTTCTACCACTTGTTAATTCTGAGACCTTTGGCTTTATTTTGTTGCTCGGTTTTCTATCAACTACGCTCAAAATGGAGGAGGCACATATTTATATAGATAAATTAAGTGATAAAAACCTAAAATGAGTTTAAAAGCTTTAAAATGCATATTAGTAAATGGAATTTTTAAAACAAGTCACCTTTTCATGAAGAACTGCTGGCACCATCTGAATTACAAAACAATTTTAAGGCAGTAATTTTACTACATTTCTTTTAGCACACAGTTACTACAGTTTACCTATGCTGCAAGATTCTGACATCTTTCTTACACAGCACTTGAAGTCACATTTCTCATGGACAAAGATTTAAATACTATGTTAACTACTATCTTTATATAATGGAAATTTAATTGAGGTAAGTTTTATATTTTTGTTTTTATTTGTAATTCTGTAGATCTAGTCTTAAGAAAAAAAATTAAAAGCTGGAGAAATAATAACTTATTCTTGCATCGATGCTAAGTGATAAAGCTTCATTATTCCTGGAAAATTACAGTTATCAGCATAAATGGAGTTATCAGTTATAGTCAATTATATCAACTATAAGTTATCAGTATCAACAGAGTAGGTTATTATTTACTCAGAGACATATTTTCCTATTTAGAAGAAGAGTAAAAAATTCAGAATCCAAAGAAGTTTGGCACATTAATTCCTCGAATGATAATTTCTATGAATTTATAAATAAACTGGTAATAACAAAATCTAAATATTTCTCATTCTTAATGGGAGATATAAGTATTGATATAACAGGATAACTAATTTTAAGAATACCTCCTAGTAGAACAGGCAATCCAACCATTTCTCATGTCGTGATTGAAATATGACATTTCTGTGCGCCAACCCATCATAAGTCTTTCTGAAAAACATGCCACAAATTTGGACCAATCAATAAAGCAGTTGGTCAAGGCTAATTTAGCTGAAAATACAGATGTCATCAATGTAACTAAATTGACACATCCAAGGAAAAACAAAAGTTTACACTAAAATAGACAAAGATAGTCTAATGATTACTCCTAAATGAATATAAAGTCATCACTAGTCAAAAATACTTCAAAAATGAATTATATCAATACAATGTCATTGAGTAATTTCCCTAAAAAAAGTGAGCGGAGGGTTCATCTTTGTTTTTGGAATAATTACTTCAAACAGAGTCTCAAAAAGAAAGTTAGAAATCCAGATTGCTTCCTGACTCTACTCAGTTAAGTTGTTACAAGACTCTCCAAACAAATCTTTAGCCTGAAGAAATAATCACTTCCAAATTAGCCCTTTTAAAAAAGTGAGTTAGCTCATCATTGCCTAGGCCTCAGAGAGGCATTGAAAAATTAAGATACTTAGAAAACGTAATTCTACACACAAAACCTGAAAACTTTCTTCTAAAGAAGCAACTATAATTAAGATAATAATTTTCCTCATCAAAACGCCTAAACCTAATTGAACCATTTAGGAAATATATGCAGTATTTCAATTTAAGTGATATTTACTATATTTAAATATTTTAAGGAATAGTATGTTTGTAATTTGTGGGATATTTTAATTCAAAGTGTTTCACAGACATTGGCATATGGCCCTTATACATATACACATACACACTAAGTTTTTTTGCAATGTACTCTATGGAATTCATATGTAGATATAATTTGTTCTTTTTTTTTTTTTTTAAGAAAAACCTATGCTGAATGAAAAACTGGTGATAATTCATAGTTCAAAATAATTTTGTTTATTTTATTAAAAAGCCACAGAATTGAGATGCCTGGCTGGCTCAATCAGTAGAGCATGTGACTCCTGAAACCAGGGTCATAGTTCAAGCCCCAGATGGGGTGCAGATTACTTAAAAGGAAGGCACAGAATTCCTCTCAGCCAAAAATGTTACAATTAAGTTAACATGTAACTCAATGTAAAGGGGAAAAAAAAAAGGTGATTTGCATGCACTTACTAAATAGAGTACCTAATACATAAGGGGCAAATACTACCGACTTTTTAAAAAAAACAGTTGTAGGGGTGTCTGGGTGGCTCAGTCGGTTTCAGCTCAGGTCATGATCTCACGGTCTGAGAGTTCGAGCCCTGCGTTGGGTTCTGTGCTGATAGCTCAGAGCCTGGAGCCTGCTTCTGTTTCTGTGTCTCCCTCTCTCTCTGCCCCTCACCCATTTGCGCTTTGTCTCTCTCTGCCTTTCAAAATGAATAAATGTTAAAAATTTTTCTTTTTTTTAAAAACAGTTGTACACCAAATTGTACAGCTTCACCATTACATTAAAGTCCCTGGTTCAAATCCAGCTAGTGTTAGTAACAACACAAAAGTGCTTAAGTCGTAATATAAACATCCTTCCTAAGGCTCAGAAAGATTATGAGATTCTTTCATATATAAGAATGCTTGAAAATATACTCCCTTTACTAACTGTGGTCTCTAAATTACCTGGTATAGGACTCAAGTAACAGCCATATAGTGAACCACAATGTATGGCTAAAAACAGAGCAAAATGACCACCATTAGATGAGCCACAGAGATCACATTTCCAGTACCAGCTCAATTCCATTTGACCAAAACACTTCTCCCCAACACACACACACACACACACACACACACACCTACAATCAACACTATCCATCTTTTTTTTTCTTCATATTTTGGTCTTCCAATCTAAAACTAAATACAAAGTCAACTCAAATTGTTTTCTTTCATTATGTAAAATAACTGAATTTAAGAGTGATGAGTTTGCTCAACATAAAATATACACATTCTGAAAACAGTTTATTTCTTGCATCAACTTTAGAAGACTAAAGTCTTCTCCCATTTAAAATAAAGAGTTTCAAAACAGAATTACTATAACTACAGGAGCAGTCTTCAAAGTTTGATCCAGGGTTTCTCACTCAGGACCTGATCAGGATAGCTATAAAGTCAAAACTATTTTAATAATATGGCTAACAGGTTAAATGCCTTTTCTACTCTCATTTTCTGAGTATACAGTGGAGTTTCTCAGACACTATATGACCTTGTGATAACATAATCACTCTGATGACTAATGGAATGTATGTTTCTATATTCAATATTTTTTTTAATTTCAAGTACAAAAAATATCAATAGACATAACAACATAAACAAAAACTCATTGGTGTCCTGAATAACTTTTAAAAGTATAAAGTGGTCCATAGACCGAAGAGTTTGAGAACCAATGAACAGAAATTTAGTGCCCACAAATAATGCTTTTAACATAGGAGGTAGGGATCATGTATCATGTTCCTTTCCCTCTATCTTTCACAGACCAAAGAAATATATCTCCATCCTTTCTCATTTCATTAGAGTTTTAAACACAAATTATCTGTCATGGATACTAAACACCTTCAATACAGTTGTTTTAAATAAATATGAAGCAGCCAAAACTGTCATGTAAATTTATATCTACTACCCTATGCTTCTTTAATTAAATCTGCTTTTCTTCAGGTACCAGCATTTGAGAAAAACTATTTTAGTCTTCATTTGAATCACTGACTTTACTTTAATAAACATATTTCAATAGTGTTATCTATTTTTATTACATAATAATATAGAGTAGTTCAACCTGATATAACCTATATGAACTAACTAAAGAATATAATTATCACTTATAATTGTTTTCATGAGAAACCATTTTCTAGATTCCAATCAAATTCATAAATACACTTCTGGAATATAATCACTTTTCAGTCAAGATTTCCTCTACTTAACTGAAACTAAGCTAGCAAATATATGCAAATATACAGGTCTGCTTTAATTTGGACCTTTAGGTCACAAAGAACCAAAAATCAATTCAAATGAACTCCAGAGAAAGGAAGTCTCTTACAGTTATCAACACAAGAATGAAAAGACCTAGCCACCAAGAGAGCCCTTACCCTCTCTCCTCACATGGTGTTTCGACCCCTCATATTCAATTATTTCCTTTCCATCACCTTCAATCTCAGCCTCATACATAATAAAAAAAAAAAAAACAATTTCCTTCCCCTGTGTGGAGGGAGATCTCTTCCTGATCTTGCTCTATGATAAAATAAAAATAAAGTTTTTCCATTAGGAACTGATTCTCTACTGTATGTCTACAATAAAATTTTTCTATGAGGAATGGATTCATTTTCCCAATTTCTAATTTCTAAGACAGGAATTTGATCAGTTCTTGAGAAAGATAAACTTTCTAAGCTTTAATTTCCTCATATGAAAAATGTAGAGATAAGAATACCTACCTGATAAAGCTGTCATAAACCAACAAGTCTTAAAAGATGAGCCTGATGGAAAAGAGGGGAAAGAGAAATTTGAGCAGGAAAGTAAGTGTGAACATCATGTCCAGAAAACTACATGTGAATTCAGCTAAGGCACGGTAGGTTTGTAAGGGCATAGTAGGAGCAAGATTTGCTAAGTGGAAGTCAAGCCAAGAGGGATACTGCTAACCATTCTAAGGAATGTGGAATCTCTACGGAAACAAACATTGAAGGATTTCACCCAAGAACAAGAACTCAAAAGAAAAATAGATTCAAAGAGATAGATAAGATTATGAGTTCAGTACAACTGAGCTTTGAGCATTACTCAGTTTGAACTGAAAATAAAGGTTTATACAGAAAGAGAATAAGACTAAGAATTATTTAGCAGTCTCCGTTTACAGGAGGTAGTTAGAGTCAATACTCAAGCAGTTGCTAAGGGTCCTTTTCCAACAGTTTTGAGCCATCTCCACAGAAAGAAACATCCATACATTTACCTATCTAGTTCTGAAACTAAAGTTTCTCAAAACAATATTGATCTTGGTACACCTGGGTGGTTCAGTGAGTTGAGCATCTGACACTTTATTTCAGCTCAGGTCATGATCTTGCAGTTCGTGAGCTCAAACCACGCATCAGGCTCCATACTGATAGTATGGCGCTTGCTTGGTATTGTCTCTCTCTGCCTCTCTCTGCCCCTTCAACTCTCTCTCTTTCAAAATAAATAAATAAACTCAAAAAAAAATATTGACCTTTACTGTTTAATACATCTGCTCACTTCCATTCCTATTTAAAACAACAACAACAACAACAACAACAACAACCACCAAACCTGACAGTTTGGATCTACTACATTTATATCCAAACCTACTGCTTGAGCCTTTACTAGCAAAGTAAAACTGATCTAAAAGTACCACTGTAGTACTCAGAGCAGACTCTGATATCTAAGGGCCATTACACTGGAATTTTTAAATCTTATTCGTAATTGTCTACATTAATGGAGATACATGAATTTGTATATTTTTAAAGGATCTTTTTACTTTGGGGGTAAATTTTTATACATTTTCTTGAAAAACATGTAAGTATATTTATTATTGTTATTATCCTACGAGCATTTAGATATAGGGAAAATATACTTCCCAGTGCCTCAAGTAGGCCTATAGATTTAATTTTGTAATGCTCTGAAATGAATGAGAAGGACACAATAGTGGTTATACATTTAATATAAATTACTAAAGGATACAGGTCTCCAAAAGGAATTTTTACTACTTTTATGCCTAAAACAACATTAGGCCTTATTTGCTGTAACAGAGGCAGCACAAAGTAGTGGTTAAGCACATGGATTTTAATGAGATAGTGTCCAGATTCTAAGTTTGGCCCTGAAACTTACTAGCTTTCATTTCTCTGTGCTTCAAGTCTCCTCATATGAAAAATGGACATAATATTACCTACCTCATAGAGATGGTATGAGAATTAATCTAGTTAAAATAGGTAAAGTATATCACAGAGTGCTGGATTCACATGTTAAGTATTATTATTTACCTTGGAGCAAGTTATCTAGCCAGACTCTTACTTCTTTTAAGTAAAGGGGCCTTTCACTGTGGGTCTGTCAAGTACTTTATCATTCTCAGTATAAAGAATAAGGCTGCCATTTTTCCATCATGATGTCCATAGAGTGTTGAATCATAGTATTTTAAGTTATGTGCAATTTGAAAGTCTTACATAAAAGAGAACTTGAACCTTCATACTCTCTCTCTTCTCTCATTATCACTAGTTGGTATACAAAAAACCCAAAGTACTGACACTAGTAATTGTTCCATGCCATTAAATATATTAATTCACTGTCATGATTATGTCTACTTCAATCACTGTCATTTATTGGTTATTACACTATCCCTCTCTTTTGTACTGAACACATTGTTTTTAGGTATCCATCATGAAACCTAAAAAATAATGGTCTGGGGCCACTGACTATCAAGTCAAGTACTCCTATACGTATTGATAGTTATAGTGATAACCCTGAATCAACCAGAAAGTCTATCTTAATATATTCTCTTTAACAAAGTATTTTAGAAAGGTTGAAAAGGTTTAAATTTAAATGAGTGACCTTTAGTTATCTAGTCTATGGTGTAAACTCTTCTGTAGATGTTCTCCCAAATTACTTCTTGTTATAGGATAATGTTTAAAATATATTAATTAGTGAAGTCATATATAAAACCTAACATTTTTTGGAAAATACAAATTATATTTACATAGAAAAATCCTGACAATATTCATTCAGGTATAAACAGTGATTGATTTGTCTTTGGGTTCTGGGTAATTTGTGATTTCTGCCATTTTGGCTTTGTGTTTTTCAAGCTTTCCTTAATGACGATGTACTGATTTTGTAATTTTAAAAAGCAAAATAAAGAAATAAAAGGATTCTCTACCTCTTCTCATCTGTTTATGTTTAAAATAATACTCCATATCTAATAATTCAAATGAAAACTATTCTATTTAGGGTAAGTCTGACAGCTAAAAATCACTAAAAAGTTTTTCTAAAATTTAAAATTTCTATCAAATGCAAAGTATCATTCTATAAATTAAATATTTAAGGTCTTTCAGGGCAGGTGAATTTCTGTGCATTAACAGCTACTTTTAAATAATTGAGAATTATTCAGGCCTTCCTAACCATCACCAGGATGTTCTGAAACAGGATATCCTATAGAAGATCACAGTTTTAAAACTGCAAGGTCTCACAAAACAGGTAAAATTTGTGAGTGGACTACCATTTCCAGTAGCTGCAAAAGGACAGTGAGGTTAAGAAAAAAGCACTTTCCACACTATTCATTTACCCTGACCCATAATATATGAACTATTCCTTTTCTACCCAAGTAGCTCCCTATTACCAAACTTAAAAACTGTTTTACTCTAAGAAATCATTTTTTGAAAAAATCCTCTACTCCAAATTTACCCACCCTGTTTTCATTTAATAATCCTCTAAGACTATCTATATCCCACAATGTTTAATTACGTCAGAAATTGCCCATTTAAACTGTGTAGCTTCAATAAATAACCTAACTATGGTTGCAACGTGTATCATTTGAAACTTTAGCAAGTTTCTTACATTAAAAAAAATTCCCTTAGAACTCTTAAGGTATTTTTTTAAATTGTCTCAAAAAAAAAAAAAACCAATTTAGAGCTATATCTACTGAAGAATCAATAAATTATGTATGTTAGGATACTTACTTAATTTTCTTGCAGGGCCCTCTACCACTGCCCTATTAAATAACCATTACATCATTATTTAACATCAAAGTGTGGAACATAGGCTTCTTTTGCTTTAAACAAAAAGCAGTATGTGACTTGCAAGCATCACCTACTTACACATGTCCTACATGGCCCAAGACTGAAAATCCACGGATAATTTTCCTTCACTATCTGCTGCTGCCTGTAGAGATTTAATCTCCTTTCCTCTCCTAGCCAAACTGTCGGCAAACTTCTTCAGAGAACTCCAGCCATCACCATTCTGGCTTCAAGTAGGGAACAAGTCAGGACCAGGTCAACACAAATTAAATTTGGGACTAAAGAGGAAATGGAAATAAGGGAAAGGTAAGCACCACTGAAATGATCGCATTCTACTTTCAGTTCCCCATTGCAAAAAAGTTAACCTACCTACCCTTCCTTCACATACATTTTTAACACTAATTCTTTTCATGATCTCCCTTGGAGATGCAACAATGAAGTCTATACAGAAAATGACTTTTGGTTTCTGAATCCCCAAATATCCACCACTGCTATCTGTCCTTGGACTGAGCTTTCCCTAAGTGTTTTTTATTCCTTCTCCAAATCTCTGTTATTTGTATAAACTCTTAGAAAACCTCAAAAAGATAGAAGACTTGCTCTGATGATAGGAAAAGAGAAGGGAATACTAACACTATTTTGTGTCTTAGTTGAAGAAAGGGAAAAAAAAATCCTAGTTACAAAAAGAGTGGATGATAACAAGAGGCTAGTAATGAACCTAAGAAAAGAAGAGATGAAGGCCCAATGCCAGAAATAATGAGTGTGTTCTAGGTATTTTCAATGGAAGAATTCTAGTCAGACCCTTTAGTTTCCAAAGTAAAAAACCTGTTCCCCAGATTCCAACACCTACTTCTGTGCCCCCAGCTAGCTCACTGCTGAAGTTCCTGTCCAGGTCTTTGGAGTCATCATGAAAAGACAGAAATGTGTCCTCTGAATCTCCTAACCTAGTGCTCTGAAGATATTTTTCTATAGAAATATTCTTATCAAAAGCAGCTAGGCCTCATAATCGCAGCAGTATTATAGTTCATAGGAAATGCTACGTAGACTAGCTTAGAAACACATTACATAAAACACTCCTAGGAAAAGGTGTTCCTAGTTTCACTCAACTCCTTAAAAAAAAGCACATCTTTAAAAATTCAATGCTGGAAACTGCTCATTTGTAGGTCATGAACTACCTCTACTTCTGATGCAACCATAGCTAGTATGGCAACCTTTCCATGTAGAAAAGCAAGTTCCCTCATTCCTATTTAAAAAAAAAAAAATAGAATCTCCTTTTTCTAAACTTAAATATCCTGAGTAGCAGATTGCCTGATTATAGCAGTACAAGCCATTGCTGGGAGGCAACCCAACAGTGGGATGAGAGTAATTTCACACGTATCTTCTATTTAAGCAGTCACACATGTTACGACACTGCACAAATGCCAAAGTGTGAGCAAAAACCCCTAACTTTTATAAACCTAAGTTTCAGTTGAAGAGCCCTGTAAAACTTAAGGAAAATAAGCCTGCTATTCTAATCCTGAATTTGTTACTTAAAAAGTACTTTAATGGAGCAAAATCATTTCTATCCTTAAAAATACAAGTATGTAAATTTTTCACTATTCTGAGGAAACACAAATATATGTTATTCTATATAACATTCACAAATATATATTCTTTTTTCAGGACCTTCTAATTAAAATGCCCAATACTGACAATTTCAAAGTTAGTGCCTAGTCATACCAGTAGTTACAGCATACTCTTCCCTCATTCCGCCATAATAAGCTAATGGCAGTCATCGATTTCCTGTTTTCAGGTCAGACCAAAATTACTTGTATGAAATACAACTGAATTTAAATTGAATCACTTAACAAACTCCAACTGATTGTTTCTGTCATATTTTTAAGTGGAAGTGAACATTTACATACAGCCAAATCTCAGTTGCTAAAGATTCAACAACTATCCAATGCTCATGCTACTTTATTTGTCCTTCCAACTTCCACTTTCAGTTCTTCTTCACTTCTTACCCACTGAATAGACAGGAGAATTTTGTTTTCAAATGGTGCATAAATTAGACAATTGCAAGGTGTTAGAAAGAAGAATTCACCTCTCCCAACTTGCTACCTGATAATAATTCTTCTAACACCACCAATGTATATATAAGCCATTCTATTCAGGTAAGTAACTGGGATCACAATTCTTCTGGAATAAGCCCTACCAAACACCTACATTTACTTCCAAACTTGCGCACCCAGACTGGATAAACATGCTTTGAAAGCAAATATTTCAATGTGAAAACAATGGGCCATGTATCTTCAAAAAGCAGAAGCTTAAGGCCATTTAATGCTAACTCTACCTTTTGCTACATGGAAATACATCACTGTGTTAGTGAGGAAGGAATTAAAACAGACAGACCTAGTTCTGTCATTCATTTATAGCAAGCTAACAACTGCAAAATATAACCTTAGTAGCTATACTAAACTATTCAGCTCATTTACATTTCAGCAAGAGTTAGACCTCAGCAAAAGAAGGATGAAACAGTCTAGTATTGAGTTTGGTAATTATCTTCAATTGTTTATATTTATATATTACTATATTTCCATTATTCCTCTACCCACTACTAAGATAAGAGCTATCGTTTCACTCGTCAGCCTCAGAGAAAATGAACACAACAGATTCTGTAAAATATTTAGGTTCATATCGCCATTTATAATTCTGCACACTGTATTTAATGCCTCAGTCCCAAATATATCTAAAACTATTTTTTGAACATCCAATATAGTAACTTTATAATAAAAATTTTACAAAAACTATGTGAAGAAGGTTCTGATAATAAAAGATCTAGAAACAAAAATCATAGCACTATGAATAGTTACCATAATGAAAAATGCATTCACAGTCAAAATAGAGGATAACGGGAAATACCATATTTGGTGGCAAAATGCTAAAAATTAATAATTCTAGGCAAAGGGTATAGGACTTCTTTGTACTATTTTTGTAACACTTCTACTTTGAAATTATTTCAAAATACAACAATTTAAACACCTAAAATGAAAGCAAAAAAAAAAGACCGTATTTAAAACATTTTCCTTAAAATACTACTAATACTTAATAAGTAACTGAGTAACCTTAAACACTAACATTTTTCTACAGTCTTCTGAATATATTCCCCTGAACTGTGGTAAAGAGAAAAAATCTATGACTTCAAAAATACTCTTAAAAATAACCATAAACTTTACACTGTCGGCCAGTATTGAAATGGTAGAGTCAAGAAGTTTTTAAACTATGTTTAAAAAGATTCAATTTATAATTTGGTGTGAAACAGCAAATTGCTAAGATTTCCCATAAGTGAATTCAGAAAAATAGCACAAGGGAAATAATTTATAATTTAATGTTCTACTATAATGACTGGCACATTTGATATTATAATTAACAAATAACAAATTGATATTATTAACTTTAATCCTAAATTTTGTTTTTAATCTGAGTATTTCTTCTTCCACATTACAAATTTAATTCAGATTAATATAGTATTAGAAACTTAAATGGTCTGTCTATACAACCTAGATATTAGCCCCCACAAAAAAGCAAAAAATAACATTCAGTTTCTGAAATTACTACTTATAAAAGTGATAAAATACATTTATTTCATTTCATCATTCTAAAATAAGGCAAGAAAATCTCTGGAGTCCTAACATTTGGAGTAATAATATATTTATATAACACTTATAGCTTATAAAATCCTTTAAAAGCTCTAATCTTGTTTTAGTCTGTAATCTTACATCCTAGGTAGGACAGGTATCATAACACCAATTTAATAGGTGAATTTTATAACCCATTGAAATATTAAGACCATTTATTGTCTTATTTTCCTATTTTAAAAAGTTTTTCCATTTTATTTAGTTTTATGAAGAAAAATATAAGTGCCATGTAATACATCATTATGTTCAATATGACAACTATCTCTAAAAATCACTTAAGAATGATAGATGAATATTTTTTTTGAAACTGATCAACTAACAAGGTTGCAAAAATGCAGCTCATTAGAAAGCAAAAATAATAAAAACTTAGGAAAAGAGCATATCAGTAAGGTCACATTATTATTGAAGCAAAAAAGAAAAATACATTCAAAAAAATTGTAATGTATTTTCTTTAGAATCTATCTAGAGCTTATAAGATCTAGAGAAGTAAGAAGAAAATGTGCTTGAGTGACCTATTTTTGGTTTTACTTATTTTGAATCTGTTGTTAAAAACAGAAATACCTTAGTAAGATCATGAAGATTCTCCCCTTTATAATTTAACTTTTGTGCATCTGAATGGTGAGGTGAAAAGTTATATATAATTTTAGTAATGTTACAGTCAATAAACTTTAAATGTACTATATTTCAAAATAGTTTTCTTATATCAAAAAAGTGAAATAGCACACTAAATATCACCCCAAACTTGCATAATTTTAATCAAACCTGATAATAGTTTTCTCTCAGTATTTTTCTTCCAATCATAATACAACTAGGAGACTTTTTATTTTCTTCCAAAAATATGAAAGTTGTCAAAAAAGAAAACGCTTCAAAAAAAATAATAAAAAAAAAAAAGAAAAAAAAAGAAAAGCACTTCAAGCAACCAAGCATCAAACATATTTAATTCGGCACCACATTCTCATAAAAACTCAAAGACTCTTCAACTACAATTAAAATTCTGCTTGCTAATGTATATCATTTGATAATTCAATTAGGATATAAATCTAACATCTTCCAATATTTTAAAATACAGAGGGTATTTAAAAACAAATTAACATGTTGTAACTCTACAGAATACTTTAGAATGGATAATAGGAAACATTTATCTTTGATATATAGAGTAAGTGCAATAAGTAAATAGCCTTCATTTTTAAATGCCCCAAAATGGACACAATATATAACTAATGTCTGACCACAATGCTGCGCTGTAAACACACACACCTTGCTGATGAGGCCATCTCTTGACATCTATTTAACAAGGGTCGTCAGTAATGAGACTCTTTAAGATAAGTTCCACACAGATCTATCCCAAATGGGATGTATTATGATTCATGAAAAATGACGTAATATGAACTCAATGAAACTCTACCCTTAGGAAAGATTAAGACTTTCAGTAAAACCCATCCTGCTTACCTGACCCTCTAAACTCTTTAAAGAAGAAAAAAAGATGATCAACTATGATTAAAATACTTACAAGAGAAACACATTTTTAAAAGATTACCAACACGTACTAGAATTGTATTAGAAATGTAACCCATTTTTATAAGGCAAAATCAAGCTCTAATTTCTCATGAAATAACTCCCTGTAACAACAAATTTCTTCTGTCATAGATCACAAGTTAAACCTACAAGACACTTAATAGATGATTAATAAAATCCTACCTTTCACAACACAAGCACTAGTCATCATTGTGTAGAACCTTTTATACAGCAGGTATTCAAAAGTTTATACATATAAATGATAGCTATCTCTAAATATGAACTGTAAAATTTTTAACATTAAAATATCAAAACAAAAAAGTGAGAAACATCTTCACATTTAGAAGACAACACTGATTTCTCGTGTTGAATGATGCCCACTCATTATTAAACAAACTAGATTCCATATAGTTTAGCCTTGCCTATCAAATAGTCATTTTTAAACAGCAAGGCCATGTTGTAAATACAATAAACAAATGAATTAAATAACTGCACACCATTAGGTACCATAGAATAAACACAAAATGGAAATTATACTATTGATTTTTTAGAGATCAGTAATCACTAAATCACACCAAATCATTAAACTATTAGCAATCTTGTAAGTTATTGTAAACCCAACTAATCACACAAAATACCACTTGTGATATGGAGCCAATATACATTGTTCCATTTTAGGTTTTTAAAACTTAATTTGTGTATGTATTAAAACCATCACATTTTTTTTTTAATTTTTTTTTCAACGTTTTTTATTTATTTTTGGGACAGAGAGAGACAGAGCATGAACGGGGGAGGGGCAGAGAGAGAGGGAGACACAGAATCGGAAACAGGCTCCAGGCTCCGAGCCATCAGCCCAGAGCCTGACGCGGGGCTCGAACTCACGGACCACGAGATCGTGACCTGGCTGAAGTCGGACGCTTAACCGACTGCGCCACCCAGGCGCCCCAAAACCATCACATTTAAAATTCTTTATAGTAATAATTACCAATCATACAAATTATCTCAATTTCTAGTTCTGAGTTATGTTTCTATCAAGTCCCATCAGGTATTAAGTGAAACAGGTGTGTTGCTAAATGTTAATTTCCTGTATTATATTTTCGATTAAAAAGTTTTTAAAAACATGTGAAGTTGACATATTAGTTCTCCAAAAACTAAACCTATGTATATTCATTTATTTGTTACAATCATACTACCAAAACCTTAGTCATAACTTTTAACGAGCACTTTTAATGATAACAATAATTTTCCTGCAATCTGCTAAAGAAAACACTCTTAAGTATTTTGGTATAAAAATTAAGATATGTTACACTGAAGATTAATCACCTTAATTAAGTACAATAAGAAAGCATTTCCATACATCTTAACATGCCAAATTCATTAAAAAAAATATGCCAGTATCCACATAACACTTAGTCATATTAAAAATGTTATCGTAAAGCAATATTAAATATCTATCCCAAAACCTGTAAAGAATTTCAGCAATCAAATGGAACAGTAATTTTAGTATAAAAGTATATGCACCTTACATATCCAGTGATTTAAAGGCAAAAGCATTTTATGTATGTATCCTATCTATCAGTCTATGTATTAGCAAACAAATAATCACATGAAACTTAACTGTTTTTACTGGAGCTGTATTTTCCAAAATAAAATCTTTAATAGATCATTAAATAACAATAAAATTAAATATATGGTTCTTGTCTAAAATGACTTTCATGAAGCAATTCACAAAACATTTCATTTCTTGTACATACAACAAAATAACATGCTAATTAATAGAAAGCTATAAAAACTGTGAACGTTTTTCCTTCCTAACAAATGAATGTTAGGTTCTCTAAAATTGAGAAAAAGACCAACACAAACAACAAAAAGATGACCTATTTTAAAATAATAGTAATGAAGTACATACTCATATATCATGTTCAAAAACAGAGCAATACCACATCC
This sequence comes from Panthera uncia, assembly GCF_023721935.1. Lineage (NCBI taxonomy): Eukaryota > Metazoa > Chordata > Mammalia > Carnivora > Felidae > Panthera > Panthera uncia. The sequence continues at coordinate 83,190,488 of NW_026057577.1, forward strand.
AGTAACTTAATGTCTTAGCAGGTTTTCACCCTTCCTACAGCTTTACCAAAACAGTAAGTTGCACAAATATCAAGCAAAAGTATTTACCAAACTCCTATTATACACATTATATGGTGCTATGTGTTAATAACTTTGCAATCATTTTTATTTTTATTTTTAAATAAATCCCAAACAATCCAATATTGTTTTAAAAAGAGTATATAGAAAACAATGTTCTTCAATAACCAACAAGCAAAGAAAGAGGCCCTGACATTTCTGAGGCAAGAAGTGAAAACTGGTTTTAAAAACTGATAGCATTTGGTAACTTATACTATTTGTATATGATATTTTCAAATATGAGATATTATTTTAGTTCTTCCTCATCAAAACTGTGTTTAATTAAGCCTTTCTGAGTACTGTATGCAATCATAAACAGAAAACAGTAGCCCAATTTATCATAGGCATGAGAGACTTAGAATTTAAAGTATATGGAATCAACAGCACACAAGATAAAGACACAATACAACTGCTCTCAGAATGAAATGTTTAACATTCTCATCCATGGCATTAAAACCATAAGCTAAACAAGTAATGGTTATGAAAACAACTGTCTAACATCCATCATATTTGTGATAGGGTGATTGCAATTAATTACTAAAAGGTTTTTAACACTACTGTTTTAAAAACCACAGCAGAAATTAAATATTCATTTAAAAAATAAGTTATAGCACATCCCCAAAACAAGGCCAAACCCAACCATGACTGACTATGCTTGATGTGACACAGCTGGAACATTCTGCTTTGTCTACTCCCCCTTAGAGACACAAGGTGGGGACAAACAGTGCTTGCCTTCCAATGTTTTTATTCTACATATACAGACAACAAACGAAGTATTTTAAATAAGCTATTCCACTTCATTTTTTCTTCCATGTAATAGTGTTAAAATTATATTATCAATCTCATTCTTGAAATTGATCATCTAAGTACAGCATGAGCAGAGTTAGCAACAGGAAAAAAAATCACCATTCCCATTAAGAGATTTTTAAATACATTAATATGTACTTTCTCTGAAATTTTCTTTGATAGTAAAATTAACAATGTGGCATTACTCCTAAAATAAAACAAAATTAAATATCATATTTCTTGGATTAAAGCATTTCTAATTTGGTTAGGACAAACAACTACCATTGTGGAGAGGTTATATCTAGTGAATTTTATCTGTGCACTGCAATGCAGAAAGTATTCACAATGAGACAACTTGAGTTACTTAACTTTTTCAGCAGAATTTACTTTGTAAGACATTTGAAATAATATGAAGATTTCAATGTTTTCATAGCAGCATTATATTAATATTTCTTAAATGCAAAATAATTTTGAAAATAGTTATAAACATCCCTAATATATTTTAAATAGACAAAAATCAATAATCTAAAAGTAATTACTTTCGTTGGATAAAATTATCTCAGAAAAGCAATTTAAATTTTGATAACTTTCACTTTTTAAATTAGTTATTTGCAAATGTGCAACTATTAATATACAACCTAGAATAATTACCTCTGGAATCCAAGCTAGACACTACCAAAAAGTGAACAGCAATATTTTTCCTCAAATAAGTGTATCTGAAATGTGTGCAGTGAAAAATAAGTTTATCAAACATGATCCAAAACTGTTCCCTAAGATCCAAAAGTGACCTACTGGCACTGCTGTTTATACATCATTAAAAAGTACTCAATTTTGATAATATATTCTTTAAAAAATATCTACTCTCTTAGCTCAAAAATCATTTTCTGACATGATAATAAGACCTTTCTTTAGAACGTTTAGCACTCTATACTTATCTCTCCTTACTACTTTGAACTTATTTCATCATTTTTAATCCTCAATGTTTTCCTGTTCTTTTACCTTGAACATTATTCCTTTCCTTACCTTCTTTTATGCCCTTCTTTTTGTCTTTTCATATTTCATTCTTTCTTTAAGCCAGCAGCATATGAAGCCAAAGTGACCTATGTCACCAGGTCTGAGATAGCTATAAAAAACAAATTCTTACTGTTTTTAAGGGAAGATAAACAAGGCAGTTACCATCTGGGAGAGGATGAGGGGATTTTAACCCACCAGCAAGCCTGTCCAATAAAACTCAGACTCGAATCAAGTGATTATAACTTCTCATGCACACACATAGAGCTCTTGGAAAGCATCCAAAATTTTTTTTTGATTTCTTCTCTCTTGTCTAGAAAAGAGAACTAAAAGCATAATTGGGCTATAATAATCCAATCGCTTTCACAAGTCTATTGAACTCAAAAATGTTTCAAATAAAGTCTTTATAAGCTAAGACTCTAAATGTCTTGAAAATTTTTAATTTTATTTAAACATTTAAATCTGAGGGAAAGCTAAACTGTTTTATGCTTCCCACAATTTTTGCTCCAACTAATAAGAATATCGATTACTAAATATGTAATTACTACATTATTCAAAAATGAAAACCCCAGATTTTGCAACTAAAAAAAATAGATAAAATAATTCCCAAAGCCTTAAAAACTTGATTTTCAACAATCTTGTTTGAGTAGACTACTTTCAAACAGTGTTTTTAAAAACAGATTAACTTTTAACAATTTAAAGATCATGATTATTTTAATTTGAGAAGAATTATAAAAAATTATTTAAAGGAAAAGCACAGGTTTAATGCCTATCTCCAAACAAAGCTTTATAATAGATATCTAAAATTAAATAATCACCAAATAGTTCACTTAGCAGGGGTGTCCTAAGGGTATGTATTCAATAATATATCTAATGAAAATAATTTTCATGTTGCCTATAATTTTTGCTCATAAAAACATTATTATTAATATCGTTACTACTACTCACCTGTCATATGGGTATGCATGCATTTGTTGTGTTATGTTTAAATCTATAACAATACTAACATTTCAAATCTTTAATTACTGAATATATTATCAGTAAAGCACTGAATTACAAGACATTGATATCAGTGACTCTAACTAGAGATACAGTCACAACTTCTAAAATATTTATTCTGCTGCTTCTTTGAGGACAGATGAGTGGAGAAAGAGGCTTCTTCTCAAGCGCTGATAAAATTAAGTGCATGTCTTTTGTTGGTGCAGATTTAAAGAATAATGGTTAGACATCCTTCCCCTACTTCTTTCACATTAAAAAATGGTCTCTGGTTTATAGAAATGTAGACTGGTGTTGAATGCTATTATGTAAGAATACATCTGCATACTGTTGCCCTAAAAATGTTCCAATGTCTCTGCCACACCACCAGTTGTACAATTTATGTTGCTAATGTTCCTATTACCTGAGGCTATTCCAGTCCATTCAGAAAGTACTGCTTCTGCCTTTCTAACTATAAAACTAACTTTAGAGGCCAAAAAAGGAAAGGCGATAAATGTAACTTAAAAAAATTAAAATAAAAAACTTCTGCATGGTAAAAGTGCTACGGGCAAGGCTAAAGTGAAATGACAAACTGGGAAAAAAATATTTAGAACTCTAATCACATACAAGAAACTAATATCTTGAATAAATAACAACTGCCTAGGAATACATAAGAGAAAGATCTGCAACTTGGTAGCAAAATGAGCCATGGATGAATAATCACAGAAAAAGAAATCCCAATGGTCTTTAAACATATGAAAAGATGCCCAAACAGACTTTTAAAGAGGGAAATACAAATGAAAACTAAGTAAGATACCATTTCTTGCCTATCAAAATGGCAAAAACCTAATATACTGAAAACATACTACGGACAAGACTGTGGGAAACAAGCACTCTAAATCCATTTCCACTACTTATAGGAATACAAAATGACACAACCCCCAGAAAAGAAAATCTGATAGTATCTACCAAAATCACAGGTGTCTGCACCCTCTGACCTAACAACCCCACTCTGAGAATCTCTTGACAAAGACACTTATATTTGTACAAAATAATGTATGTGTAACTAATCTGACAATTCTTGTAATAGCAAGAATGGATACACCCTAAGCATCTAAGAATCACATGCTGAATGAATTATGCTATCTCCAAATAATAAACTACTAGTTACAGAAGATGAGAGAAAAAATGAGTGATATGTTATGTAACTGTTATGAGAAATCTGTGAAATATAATACACATGGTAATTTAACATTTCTGTAACTAACATGCATCCCTTTTTGTAAATACTAACTACTTTTTGTATAAAAAATATATAAGAATATAGGCTTCTACTTTCTCATATTTTCATAAACACTGGTTACACATAGGGAGCAAGATTTCCTGGGGTATGTATTTTTAAAAAGAATTTTATTTCTGAACCAGCAACCTTTCCAAAAAAGTGGTGACTTTGCCAAATATGAGTGGGAAAAACTAGGACTTTAGTTCTCTCAAATCATTTGTAATATTGCCATCAATTATTTAATACATGTTTCCAAACAGGATGATAAAGTAGCAAGTGCCACATCAATGCCTATACTGTCATTAAAAATATTACTTGAGGGGATGCCTCGGTGGCTCAGTCTGTTAAGCAGTTCTTGACTAAGCTCAGGTCTTGATCTCAAGGTCATAAGTTCAAGCCCCGCACTAGGCTCCCTGTTGGGTGTGGAGCCTATTTAATATGTGTATATTCTCACACACACACACACACACACACACACACACAGAATAAAAAATATTACTTGGGAACTTAATGTATGCAAGCCTGCTAAAAAAACAAAAAAACAGAAAAACCAAACTTTATTTAATGCCAATACAGCAAGACTAGTTTATAGCTAGAAACAGTACTCTTTATTACGGAATGTGAACAATACTATTCAGTAACAAGTGATAGAAAAGGCCCACAGCTAACATCATATTCAATGGTGAAAGAGTAAAAGCTTTCCTTCTAAGATTAGGAACAAAGCAAGGATGCCCTTTTTTGCCGTTTCTATTTAATATGGTACTGGAAGTCACAACCAGAGCAATTGGGTTTGCGGTAGGGGAAAAGCATCCAAATTGGAAAGCAAGAAGTAAAATTATCCCTGTTCATAGACTGTATGATCTTATATATAAAATAACCCGTAGAATACACCAAAAAAACTTTTAGAATAAAGTTACAAGACATATAACCAACATACAAAAATCAGTTGTTATTTCTCTATACTAAAAATAAATCAAGAAAATTAAGAAAACAATCCTACATATAATAGCATCTAAAAGAATAAAGCATTTAGGAATAAACTTAACCAAGGAGGTCAAAGACCCATATAATGAAAACTACAAAATATTGCTAAAAGAAAATAAAGATATAAATAAATGGAAAGAAACCCCATGTTCATGGATTGAAAAATTCAATTATGTTAAAATGTCACTACCACCCAAAGTGATCTAGAGATTTAATATATTCCCTGTAAAAATCCCAATGGCACTTTCTTCAGAAACAAACAAAAAATCTATCCTGAAGCATATATGGAATCTCAAGGAACCCTGAATAGTCAAAACAATCTTGAAAAAGAACAAAGTTAAAGCTCTCACCCTTCCTCATTCCAAAATTTATTATAAAGCTACAGTAATCAAAAGTATGATACTGGCATAAAGACAGACATACAGACAAACAGAATACAAAGCCCAGAAATAAATTCTCACATATGTAAGTTAAATGATTTTCACAACAAAGGTGGTAAGACCATTCAGTGGAGTAAATCTCTTTAGCAAATGGTGCTGGGAAAATTGGACATCCGTGTGGAAAAAAAAAAAAAAATGAAGCTGGACCCTTACTTTCACCATATACAAAAATTAACTAAAATGGATCGAAGTCCTAAACACAGAACTAAAACTATAAAACTCTTTTAAAAAAACAAAAAAGAAAAGCTTCATGACAGTGGATTTGGTAATAATTTTTTGGATATGACATCAAAAGCACAGGAAATAAAAGTAAAAAGAGATGAACTGAACTCTATCAAAATTTAAAATGTCTGTGCATTGGAGCATATAATCAACAAAGTGAAAGGCAACCTACGGAATGGGACAAAATATATGTGAACCATATTAATTTCTACTAAGGGGTTGTTAATATCCAGAATATATAAGGAACTCAAAGAACTCAACAAGAGCAACAAAATGACCCAATTTAAAATGGCAAAGGACTTAAATAGACATTTTTCCAAAGATATACAAGTGGCCAACAAGCACATGAAAAGATGCTTAACATCACTAATCATGAGAGAAATACAAATCAAAACTACAATAAGATGACATGTGACACCCATCAGGATGGCTACTACCAAAATAACCAAAACAACAGTTTTGGCAAGGATGCATAGAAACTGGAACTGTTTTGCAATGTTGGTGGAAATGAAAATGGTGTAGCTGCTGTGGAAAAGCATATGGCAGTTCCTCAAAATATTAAAAATAAAATTTACCATATGATCCAGCAATTTCACTTCTGGTTATATACCCAAAAGAACTGAAAAGTAGGGGTCTTGAAAAGATATCTGTATACCCATATTCATATAAGCATTATTCACAATAACTAAAACATGGAGGCAACCCAAGTGTCATTTAAAAAATGAATGAATAGGGGCGCCTGGGTGGCTCAGTCGATTAAGCGTCCGACTTCAGCTCAGGTCACGATCTCACGGTCCGTGAGTTCGAGCCCCGCATCGGGCTCTGGGCTGATGGCTCAGAGCCTGGAGCCTGCTTCCGATTCTGTGTCTTCCTCTCTCTCTGTCCCTCCCCCGTTCATGCTCTGTCTCTCTCTGTCTCAAAAATAAATAAACGTTAAAAATAAATAAATAAATAAAAATAAATAAATAAATAAAAAATAAAAAAATGAATGGATAAACAAAATCAAGTATATAAGACACTATTCATCCTTAAAAAGGAAAGAAATTCTATATGCTACAATATGCACAAATTCTGTGAGGACATTATGGTAAGTGAAAGAAGCCAGTCACAAGAAGTCAACTATTGTATGATTCCATTCATATGAGGTACCTAGAGAAATCAAATTCATAGAGACAGAAAGTAGAATGACAGTTGCCAAAAGCTTGCGGGAGAAGGAATAAACCTTGTTGTTTAGTTGGTATAAAGTCTCAGTTTTGCAAGATGAAAACAATTCTAGAGATTGGTTGCACAATAATGTGCACAATTTTTTTTAAATAAGTGTTTATTTATTTATTTTGAGAGACAGACTGTGAGCAGTGGAGGGACACAGAGAGAGAGAGAATCTCAAGCAGGCTCCATGCTGAAAGCAGAGCCTGAAGGGGTGGGGGTGAGGCTCGATCTCCTGACTGTGAGATCATGACCTGAGCCAAAGTCAGGAGTCGGACACTTAATCTACTAGGCCACCCAGGTGCTCCTCAATGTGAACGAATTTAACACCAGTAATCTGCATACTTAAAAACGGTTAAGATGGCAAATTTCATGTTATATGTATTTTACCACAATTAAAAATAAAATAATTTTTAAAAGAGATGAAAAATGAATATAAAGGTACTCCCTTCCCATGCAGTGCCACCATCAAATTCAGTCAAGGAGGAAAAGGAGTGATCAACCAAGAAACATCACCTCTATGATGTTCTTCCTTACAAAATAAGCAGAAGGCATGAATCTTACCTCGAGGGAAAAACAATCCAGAGAGGCAAAAAAATAATGTTGAGAAATACTCAGCAAGATGATAGGCAAAAACCCGATCTTAAAAATAAGTGAAAGGACCTAAAGAATAATTGAGATTTATTTCAGCAGGAGGAAAAGGGATAGTATTCCAGGAAGGAGAAGAATAAATGAAGATGAAAACTATGAAAATTAAAAAAAAAAAAAGAGAGAGAGAGAACTATTAAGATAACAGATTCTACCTTACCATGTATAATAGAGCTTTAACTGGTTCTTATTAAGGAAGGACCAGTGAGAGAGTAAATATCTTACTGATTTTTTTGGAATTGATTTAAAGGCAAACCTAACAAGCCTAACAAGATACTGCAATTCACACAAAAATAAAGGGGCTAGGACTAAAGAGTTAGCAGTAGGACTGAAAAGCAAGGAAGCAAAGGAAACAAGCCAGTCTAACAATGAGTGAAGTACAGAGGAGAGAAGAGAGTAAGACATAAACAATGGCTAAAATATTTTAGTCTATCACACCAAAATAATTCACTCAAAAATTACTTTAAAGCAACTATCACATTGCCCCATTCTTCTAGACAGAGAATACATGAGTGAGTCAGACAGATGAGCTCCCTACTCCTACTGAGTTTTACACCTTAGTGGAGCAGCATAATACACAATAATAAAGAAAAACAGCTGACACTAAGCAAAGATTTTACACAAGACACAAAGCACTTACCATTGAGGAAAAAAAAGACAAATTTGACTTCATCAAAATTAAAATCTTCTGCTCTTCAAAAGAAAAGGAACGGAAATGAAAAGGAAAGACACAAAGTAAACACAGTGCATATATTTGACACAATAACCTGTATCCAAAACATATAAAAAACTCTTACAACTCAGTAAGACAACGAAATGTGTAAAATAAATAAATAGGCAAAATATTTGCACAGATACTTCACAAAAGAAAAGACAGGAATGGCTAATATGCACATAAAAAGGAGTTCAGTATCATTAGACATGAAGGGAAAAAATGTAAAACACAGTAAGGTACCATTACACACCCATTTAGAATTTCTAAAGTTAAAAAGTCTGACATTACCACCTGTTGATGAGGATATAGTCAAACAGAGCTACCAAACATTGTTGGAAACACACAACCACCTTGTTAAACTCTTTGGCAATTTCTCATAAAGTAAAATTTAAACAAACACTTAATATCCAACCCAGTTATATGAATCCTAGGCCTTTACCAAAGACAAATGAAAGCCTTTGTCCACTCAAAGAGTTATTCATGAATGTTCATAGCAGCTTTATACATAACAGTTAAAAAATTGTAAATAGCCAGGGTACCTGGGTGGCTCATTCGATTAAGCATCCAACTCTTAATTTTGGTTCAGGTCATTATCTCACAGTTCATAAGATCGAGCCCCACATTGGGCTCCATGCTGACAGTGCAGAGTCTGCTTGTGTTTCTCTCTCTTTTCCCTCTGTCCCTCCTTCAACCTCAGACGTGCACACGCATGCACACTCTCTCTCTCAAAATAAATAAACTTTAAGAAAATCGTTTAAAAAAATTATAAATAACCAAAATGTCTGTTAACAGATGAGAAGATAAACAAATTGTTGCATGTTTACATTCTGTACCAACCATCAAATTGAGTACAACATTCTCACCAATCAAAATGAATTAATGATGATATACACACAAAATATACTTAGGAATTGTTGTCAACCATCTTTGAACTACAAGTGGATTCAGATTTAGATGAAAGATGACAACAAAGCATAAAACTAAGAGTCCAAAAGAACCAGTTCTATAAATAAACTGTCAAAGACACTGAATCAAATCAACCCTAAAGTCTAACTACATCTACATAGTTATGAATAAATGAATAAACTTAATTGAGCAAATTGAGTCAGGTTTTCTGTTGCTTGCAATCAAATGAATTATAGATGATATGAGGTAGCTCATACTTAATGATTTCAATATCCCCCATTAAAAAGTAAGAGAATTTAACTTCTGAGAATGAGGATTCAAGACAAAAAAAAATTATAGGAACACGGGGTGACTGGGTGACTCAGTTGGTTGATCGTCCAACTTCAGCTCAGGTCATGAGCCGGTTCTTGAGTTGGAGCCCCACATCGGGCTCTGCTATCAGCCCGTCAGCATAGAAACTGCTTTGGACCCTCTGTCCCCTTCTCCCTACCCCTCCCTGCCTTGTACTCTCCCAAAAATAAATAAGTAGTAAGTAAATAAACAAATAGATAAGAAAATGATAGAAAAAAAATCAACCAGAATAACCACTGTACATAAGTTACTAGGAGTACAAAATATAAAACTAGTAACCTTCTTATACCAAACACAAAAATAAATTCAAAATGAATGAAAGACCTAAATGTAAGACAGGAAACCATCAAAACCCTAGAGGAGAACACAGAGAGCAACTTCTTTGACCTCGACCTTTGACCTTATGTTCTTATAAGACATATCTCCAGAGGCAAGGGAGACAAAAGCTAAAATGAATTATTGGGACTTCATCACAATAAAAAGCTTCTGCAAATTGAAGGAAACAATCAACAACACAAAAGACAACCTAAAGAATGGGAGAAGATACTTGCAAATGACATATAGGATAAAGGGTTAGTATCCAAAATCTATAAAGAACTTACCAATTCAACACCCCCCCCCCAAAAAATAATAATCCAGCTAAGAAATGGGCAGAAGACACAAATAGATATTTTTCCAAAAAATATATACAGATGCCAAACAGACACATGAAAAGATCTCAACATCACTCATCATCAGGGAAATACAAATCAAAACCACAATGAGATACCACTCCAAACCTGCCAGAACAGCTAAAATTAACAACAGAGGAAACAATAGATGTTGGCAGGGATGTGGAGAAAGGGGGACACTGATACAGTGTTGGTAGGAATGCAAACTGATTTAGCCATGGTGGAAAACAGTATGGAGGTCCCTCAAAAAGTTAAATATAGCATTACACTACAACTCAGCAATTGCACTACTAGCTATTTACCCAAAAGATACAAAATTTATTTTGAAGGGGCACATGCACCCCAATGTTTACAGCAGCATTATCAACAATAGCCAAGCTATTGAAAGAGCCCAAATGTCCATTCACTGACGACAGATAAAGAAGATGTGGTATATATACAATGGAATATTACTCAGCTATCAAAAAGAATACAATCTTGCCATTTGCAACAAGTTGGATGGAACTGGAGTGCATTATACTAAGTGAAATAAGTCAATCAAAGAAAGCTAAGTACCACTGATTTCACTTATATGCGGAATATAAGAAACAAAACAGATGAACATAGGGGAAGGGGAAAAAAAGAGAGGGAAGCAAACCATAAGAGACTCTTAACTATAGCAAACAAACTGAAGGCTTGGAAGGGGAGTTGGATAGGGAATAAGCTAAATGGGTGATGGGTACTAAGGAGGGCACTTGTTGTGATGAGCATCGGGTGTTAAATGTATTGATGAATCACTAAATTCTATTCCTGAAACCAATACTACACTATATGTTAACTAACTAGAATTTAAATTAAAATTTCAAAAAATATAAAAATTAAAAAAAAAAAAACTAGTAAGAAGCATAGGTGGAGTTTTGAAAATATCAAGCAAACACTAGAGGTTAAAGATCACTCTTCCAGAAATTCACCACAAGATGAAAGGTTCACTGAACTCTCTCAAATACATAAAGCAACCATCAGTTACTTCTCCCCCTTTCTAAGTTGCTAAAAAACAAAAGTGTTCACTATTAGCAAGCTCTAGCAATGATTTCCTTCCTAATTTCCTTTGGTCATGAAGAGAGAGAAGAGATATGGCAGTTGGGAAGTTAACAAGAAAAGAGGGGAAGCTATTATTTCATGATGCCAAGATGTTTTGTTGGACAATTTACATATACTATATCTCAGTCCATTTAATTTTCTCAATGCCCAAAGTATATGATATCATCTCCAATTTATAAACAGAGAATCCAAAATATTTAAGTGCTTAAGAAGGAATCTATAACTTACAAACTGGTAATGCTAGAACTGGAATTTCTATCTGTCTGACACAAAAGCTACCTTTCTGCAAAACTCTTGATAAGAGTAAACATCAAGAGGTCTGTCACAATGTCCATTGGTCTGGCCCAAAGAAAAGCATCAGTTACTTTTCACAAAAAAAATATGTTCCTTAATGATATGACTAAGTATAGAGTATCAAATATTTTTTAAAGCACCTTGTTTATTCTAGTATCTCTGCCTCCAGGTGTTAAACTATTTGATGGTCTCAAAAACATTCCAGCAGATATGGTGGAATTAAAAGAAAAATAAAAGAAAAAATATTTAAAAGAAAAAATAGAAACATGAGGAACGGAGATAAAGGGCCATATGTAGTAAAGACATGCTTCTGGGTTTTACTAAAATTATCAACAAAATACCATAAAAAGGCACATAGGAAGATACATTTTTCTAATGAAAACCACTGAAAGTTGTGGCTTTATCACTTGTTATAGGGGGAAAAAAGAAAAGTGCCCAGCAAAAATGAAGTGCTCTAGAACAGAACATGTAGTATAATTTTTTTAAATAAAGACGTATGTATACATATTGGTATATGCATTAAAAGTTGACTGAAAATAATCACCAGAAGGATTAGCAAAGTTTTTCACTTTTCATTTTCTACTTTTCTATATTAGAATTTCATAACCATGCACATGTATTTTTTTACAATAGTAAGGGTTATTTAGGTCTATTTTCTTATATTTCCCAGTATTATGTAAAATCCTCCCAAATATTTTTTTATTATGGTTAGCTTTTGATATATAACAACAGCTTGACAGATAAATTTCTGAAGGAAAAATCTTACTGATCGCTTAACATGAGACTACCACTTGAACATGAACTACCTGAGATAATATTCTCATTCATGCTACAAATGAAAAAAAACACCTCAGAAGCACTCACTCAAGGTTACTCAACTAAAGGATACAGGTAATATTTAAACCTGTATCTTCTTAATTCAAGCTCCAAAGCGTTTCTCATTATACCACAACTGCCTATTCAAAGAATGTATTTTAAAGTTAAAATGTGCTTATGTAAGTACTTCTGTTTGTATTAAGATCTATTCCTCCCCTTTCCAAAAAAGAATTGAGGCAATTCATGTAAATAAACCCTACAGGGAAAAAAAGTAGAAGAAAACTGAGGCAAGGGAAATTAAGGGTTAAAATAAAAGTCACTCTATAATAAAAGACGGAAGTTGTGAATGTTTTGTCCTAGATGAATTACTAACTTGTTTCTTGATATCTAAGATGCCACACTAAAGCGTGAAAGGAAACCAAAATGTCCTTTATAAAATTCACAGTAATAAAATAATAAAGGAAAATAATTGCTCAGAAGTCTAGCTTTCCATAGTACTATGACCAGAGGGAATATTTAGCTGAAAATTCTCATAAGGGAAGATTCTTTGTGATATAGTTAACAATGTCCCTTAAATATCCTAATAATAATTAAAATTCAGTTCAGCGGAATAATGCCAAAACTCAATTCATTATATTTAATTCTTTAAGTATTACAACCCATATACTACCCAAGTACTCCTATGGCTCAATGAAGTAAGTCTTTCTTTAAAAGTAAAACTTCTGATAAACAGCTAATAGAAACTTCAATTTAAAAAAAAATTTTAAGTTAAAAAAAAAGACCAAGTCATTATAATATCATGTTTTATGCTATTTAATAATATCTCCTTTAGTTTTAATTTTCAAAATATTTCATCTTAATAAAGATGAAATAGACATGAAATAACTTCAAGGTTATTATTATTAAGTTATTAGCAAATAAAATATTATCTACATTCCATAATTTTCAAATTCTTACTCTTAAAATGTAGTATTCAATATATGAAAGTTTAAGAGTCCAGGCTCTAGAGCAATGGCTTTGACAGGGGGTATTACTACGTTCTACATCAGGCTCTTTCATAGATAAATACAAGATAGGAAGAAATTTCTCATAATCCTTAAAAGTTACTATAAAGTGAGTTGGCACACTAGATAAATGGGTCTAGAAACATGGTGCTGTATATGTAGTTAGTACTCAAATGCTTAAAATGAATGAGTGAATGGTAAAATATTGGCCTTATAAAAAAAAGTAATTGATCCATGTAGCTAATAACTATAAAGAAGCCAAGGAAAATTATTTTACACAATTATATCACCTGAAACTGCAGCATCACTTATTTCCACGTTTTCAATATCATTTACTAGAGCATACAATGTCACTCCACTCTCAATCTCTACCTCTAACCTTACCTTCTATTCTCCCAAACCCTAAATCAATGTATTTAATGACCACTATAAACCATGTGATAACTTTTTAGATTAAATTAAGAAAAAACAAGGAACTATATCATTATATCTTTAGAAAACTATTTGACACTTTTAAAAAGCATGAAAGGGTAGGATGCCTGGGTGGCTCAGTCGGTTAAGCATTCAGACTCTTGATTTAGGCTCAGGTCAGGATCTCAGGGATCGTGAGTCTGAGCCCCACGTGGGGCTCTGCACTGATAGTGTGAAGCCTGCTTGGAATCTCTCTCTGCCCTTCCCCGCTCACGTTCTCTGATAAATAAACTTAAAAAAAAAAAAGCATGCAAGGGAGTATTATTTTGCTTCTTCAGATGTACCATACATTACAAAACAGCGAATAAAACTCAATGGAATGAACTAAGTGTAGCTTCTCAAACTACAACCTACATACTTTCTGCCAATTGTATTTATCATTCATAAGCGATCTCACCAAAATATATTTTGGAGAGAAAAGATGAACCAACATTCAATATGGACCTCTTGGATACCATAAATAGAGCAAAAAAGCATAGTTCATCAGTATAAAGAAGGAAACAAAAAAATCTCCCTTTTAAATTCAAATTACATTAACCGAAATCACTTTACCAAGTTTATTTTATAAATACATACATATACAAATACATGTATGCTTGCATGCATACACACATATTTACACACACACAAAGGGATGTGCATGAGCTTTCCACTTAGATCAAAAGTCTCCTGCAAATGAAGACTGCTATAAAAATGTATATTCTACATTCTTGTAAATGTGATTGATCATAACTTGCTCAAGAGGAAAAAAAATCTGTGCTAATCAAAGTTGAAATGTGCTAATTTGATCTCCAGTAATATTAATTAGCTCAGTCAATATATTTGCAAATCATTAGCCATTCTGAATATTGACTATTCTTATGTATTATCAACTGTATTTCCAAAGGATTACCAAAAACATGAAGACAATATGAATATTGATTTTTAATTTACAAGGACTACAGTTAAAAAAATAGAAACTGGAGTAAAATCACCTGTAGTCAACCAAATATGCTATATGATTTGATTTCACCAAAACTTGTATACCAGACCAATACTGAATTACCAACCAATCTAATGAACTATGCTGAGAGAGGAAAACAAAAAACAAAAAAACACTTTTCTGCAAATTAGTAGCTCTGAAATCATAGGAAGTCTTAAAAACCAACCTAAATATATAATGTAGCTTTCTCTACACAACCCGCCCCCCCCCACCACCAAAAGCTGTTTTTAGATCAATTGTATATCTAGCAATCAAAGAAATTTAGCTCAATCATTTTATCCTTAGGAAAATGGCAATGGTTGTATTTATTATATTACTAATGACACATTAAACTAAGTAAAACATAAAGGTCATTTGGTAAGCTTAAAATCCACTTACTTCCATACCAAACTGGTAATTATTTAGCTATTCCTGATCAACTATTTCTATCACCAAAAAGAGGAACTTTTCTTTTTTTTTTTTTTAATGTTTATTCATTTTTGAGAGAGAAAGAGACACAGAGCATGAGCAGGGAGGGGCAGAGAGAGAGAGAGAGAGAGAGAGAGAGAGAGAGAGACAGAATCTGAAGCAGGCTCCAGGCTCTGAGCTGTCAACAGAGAGCCCGACGCAGGACTCCAACTCACAAGCCGTGAAACGATGACCCGAGCCGAAGTTGGAGGCTTACCCACAACTGAGCCACTCAGGAGCCCCCAAAGAGGAATTTTTCTAAACTGTACACCAAGTCATAGAAATTGCTACAATTGTTATAAACCAAAACTGAGAAAGAAAAGGCTTCATCCTCTATATTTATAATTTATAAATGGAAGATTCAAATTGCAAGGGATCAACATACAGATACTGTACAGTCAAAAGATCTAAAATGAAAATACAGCAGAGACTATCTCACAAATTAGATTTACTTTAAGTAGTATCAAGTTTAAGTTCAGAAATATTTCCTTATATTAATTGACTAAATTACATTACTTTTAAATAATACATTGAAATATCTGAGAAAGTACTGTTTTTACCAGTTCAACGGCCCCTTTAGAAATGTACTTTAAAAAAAAAAAGTAGGGGCACCCTGGTGGCTCAGTTATTAAGCATCCAACTTTGGCTCAGGTCATGATGTCCCGGTACGAGAGTTCAAGTCCCACATCAGGCTCTGTGCTGCCAGCTCAGAGCCTGGAGTCTGCTTCAGATTGTGTGTCTCCCTCTCTCTCTGACCCTCCCCCATTCACACTGTCTCTATCTCAAAAATAAATAAATATTTTTTAAAATGATAAATTAAAATTTAAATTTAAAGAAACAAGTAAAAACTGAACTACTTATTGTTTAGGCACATATACATATGTAACAAAATGGGAAAAATTATTAACATAAAATTCAGGATAGTGGTTACTTCTGGTTACCTCTGAAGGGGAGTCAGAGATAAGAGAAAGGAGGAATACATGGGTGGTTGAAAGTTACTGGTAATATGCTATTCTTAGAGGAATAAGCTCTTGAGTAAATGTTAAATAATTTTTAGATAAATTGGCTTTTATAAGGAAATAAGAGCATGCATGGACTAATGATAGCATGCTATAAAACCAAAATTATGACTAGCAAAATTTTATACTGAAGTCCATTTTGAAAAAACAACTGGAATTTCCTTATAGAAATTTACCTTTTACAAATGTTTCTTCCTAACAGTATTAAAATATTGGCAAACTCAAATCCATTTTGCAAATATTCAGACTGAAGGGCAGACTGGAGAAATGTTCTCAAAGAACCAAGACCCAAGCCAAAATTATTCTCCTCCTTTAATCAGAGTAATATTATCATATTGGTTTCAATTTGCAGTTCTTCAGAGGCTGTTCAGGGCAAACATGTTAGAAGTTATAATGCTATATACCTGAAATTTATATAATAAAAGAAAGTAAAAAAAAAAATGAGTCTAATTGTATTTAGATGTGTGATGTATCTGTATTAACATTTTTTAAATTTCATAAAGCTTCAGAAATATAGAATCTTAATTTATAACACATTTTACTTCAAAGAAAATAAATCAAATAAAAAAATTAAAATGCATCTTATTCAATGTCAACATAAAAACTCCTAGGTCAAACTACCTTAAGAAAACCCTAAACAAACATATTTATGATTATTTATGAGCAAAGTTTGTTTAAAAGCCAAATCAGAAATATCAGTAGTTAGCAGTATGCTCAAACACATTATTCTGAAATTTCTCAAGCATAAAATATATTTATTATTAACAGTAATCTAGAAACCAAATACTAATTTAATATGAAGGTAATACAACATAATGTATATCATGTTTTATATTTCTTTATAGATCTAAATGTACAAAAGAGGAAGATTTAGGTTACCTAAGAGTATCAAAAACAAACAAATGTAAGAGTTCATGCAAAGATGTAGAGCCAGACAAGTTATTAGATTAAAAATCACTTTTAAAAGGCAGAGGCACTAAGACTCTTTATTCTTCTTACTAGAAAATCAACAATTTCTAATACATTCTTACTGCTAGAATTTGAGGACAAAATGACTTTTAATTGCCAAAAGTTGAGACAGTAAAGAACTAGTAGGGGTTAAATCTTGGCTATTAATATAAAGGAAAACACCATAAATGAAATTTTTAGAAATAGGTCTCAATTGTCAATCTATCACCACAGCAAGCTAATGAAAGATAAAAATAGCATCTTTCTTCTAGACTTTAGTCATATGCATTAAACATGAAAGGGCATGGAAAAAGAACCATACATAGAAAACCCCAACAAGATTCTCTTTAAATTTTCTTTTAATTGACTTGATTAGAAAGCGTTATCTGAAGAGAAAATATAATAATAAGCACTTAAGGAGAAAGAATTCAAACTCATTTGAAATGACTTACATAAATTCCAAAATTATACAATGAAGGGACCTACTATGTGACAAGCTTAGCACTATCCACTTTGTATTCACTATCATAATCATACAAATGCTCTGCGTAAAGTTGTAATTCGATACTGAAAAGAAGAATTTGGTAACTTCTAAAGCCTATTCTATACTGTACTGAAACTTGCTTGTTTATTAGTACTTACCTCTAAATATATAGTGTTAACAAAGTTAGTATGGGTAAGCTTTAATATTTAGAAGAGAATGACTTCTCTAACTTCTAGACAATTAAAGTAAAAAATTTAAACACCCAAATTGCCCAAGAACTAGGAAGTAAAAATCTTCTGTACTCCAGTTAAGCTTCCATTCCGACTTCTAATTCACTGTACATCAAAGAAAATCAACTTTCCCTGACACATAAGGACTATTCCCTTCAGTGATCAGGCAGGTGTTGAGGCCAGAAAGAGAGCCTATTTTCCACAGCCCTTTACCTTGTTTGATCACTGGTTACTTTTGATCTGACACTGCCCTCTCTCTAGTAATGACTTCCCCCTCATAGACCCTACCTCACATCTGTCAGAAAGAATAAAGGGCATCAAACTGAGACCTGACAACGCCTATGGGCCATGCGATGGGCTGCCAACTGAATGTTCCCCAGCTCCCACAATTTCCAATTCAGTTTCTTTTGTTCTGGTAGGTACAGGGTTAGGGTACCAATGACAGCAGAAAGGATTATGCAGCAACTGTGAAACCAAGCCTTCTTGAATGTGTATCTTTTATCTTTGCTTCTTCATCTTCTTAAATGCTGCAAACTTCATGGTGGTTACTATGAAATACATATTCAACAAGTGCAATAGAAAGTTTGTTTAAATCCTTTTCCAGGAGAAAATAAAGGACACAATGTATTGTAATTCAACTATAAAGCTTTAAGGAAAAAGTTTCAAGCCCATGGTGTGAGATTAGTAAAGGCCAGCTGTCAAAGAGCATGTTAATAGTAAATGAAACCACAGAAGTTTTACGGGAACCACTAACTTAGTGGGTATTGCCATACACCACCGAAAAAAGGAAAGGTCTCCTAAAACAATGCACATATCACAAAAGGTGATGATTTCAATTGTTAAATTACAGATTTTCAGACTAATTTGATGTGAGAATAAGCTTCTCTAGTCTTGTTTAAATAATGTGCTGAGTTTATGTAACCTCTCTTTTAAAAAAGGCATTAATAACCTAAATGCTAGAAATAAGAAAAATCTGGTCAAATATCACTTTGGAATATTATTAATAATTTTTAACTCTCATTAAAATATTGCATGAGTTCTTGAATATTTGTCAATAAATCACCCTCTCCACACAGATGCACATTGATGGACAACTCATTATCAGGCATGCACTAAAGGAATTTGTAGGAAGTAGGTTTGGGAGCCTTCTAAGGTCACTTTCAAGGTTAAGTCATTACCATTTTTGTTTAAGAAACAGGACTTTTCTTACTTTAATAAGTAGGGTCAGAAGAAGGAAGTGCATTATCAATAAGACATGCAAACAAATCTAATGTACCCTTAATATATATAATGTATTAAGACAAATGAATAATTAACCTTAGACATGTACAAATATAGAATCTCAAGAATGGGAGGTAAGCACTGAGGTGATTACAAGTTGGCTGTAATAACTGAAAGAAGTTACTTTCCACAACAGGTAAAGTAAGGTATGCTTTAATAGAAAGAAAGGGAAAAGCACAAACATCTGAAGAATTAACCTGTGACACTAGGGAAATGCAGACAGTAGAATGAAAATGATTCACCACTATGGAAAAGACTATATGGAAATACCTCCTAGTCTTACACTGATCCACAGTCAGCACAAGTACTTTATCTTTAAAAAAAAACAAAACTGTTCTTGACTGTAATAAAAAAAATAATAATATAAAGTACATTAAAAAATGTAACTGGTTTATATAGACTTTAATATATGAAAAAGATGAAATATATATATATATGTGTATATATACACACATATAGATAGATATAGATATAGATATAGATATAGATATAGATATAGATATAGATATGAAAAAAAGAGGATTCCTATATGCTTGGACTTACTTTACAGACAAAAGCCATCTAGGTGTACTAGAAAGAAATATCACTTCCAGAATGAAAAAACACAATCCAAGGTTAAAATACAGTTGGTTGAACAAATACTTGCCCATTTTTTTCCTTAAGTCTTCCAAATGGCACTTACTCCTCCAAGAAAAGAAAGAAACAAATTGCATTGATTATTCTAGTCAGATGCCTATTTACGCTTCTTTCTGAGTATTCTTTCCCCAATTTTTGATTCTACAAAACCATTAGAACATTTTAAAGAACAAAAAGATAATATAAATGGAATCAATTTATGAAATTAAGAACTATGACTTTGACAGAAAGTATTTTTACAAGAATACATGTCAGTGTCATTTCTGCACAGTATATTACCCTCAAAGCATGCAGTATCAGTGTTATAACTAAACTTAACACCAGATTATTTGGTGCATTTAGCTAGTATCAAGCAACCAAGATATGCATCAAATATTACACTTTATCTATCTCTAATTGTAGCAACAAAATCAAACTCATCTAAACAAACTCATCCACAGAAACAACTTGGTAACTTTCATCTCCTGAACATCCAAGTGATTAAAGTTTGACAAAAGAAAAAAAAAACACAATTCTCAGCAGTCTTGGAGAGATTTTTGTTAGAGTTGTCAGAAAGCAGGAAAAAATGCATTGGTGGAAGCACTAAAGTCAAATATTCTCAACAAGATGTAAATCAAGAAATGCCATTTACAATAAAAAGATTTTAAAGACACAAGTTCAACGTTCACTTTTAAGAAATCATTTCCTAAAAACTACTTAATTCTTGAAGAGGGTAGACTTCTCTGGGGTTTCACTTCCTCAAGCTGTCACTGCCATTCTTCTGGTATAAACACTAATGAAGAATCAGTTGACACTGCTGCAGAATAAAGCTTATTTCACCAATTCAGTTGTTAATAAAAATTTATGTACCACAAGCTAGGCTATGTGTACATACCAAAGTATAAATAATCATCTTTAAAGTTACTGACATGTGTTTCATTGAAAATGTTAATTTTTAATAGCTTTCCTTCCTGTCACAAAAGTAATTTTTCCAGAACTAAATCAAAAAGACTTGAGTATAAAATGTTTCATCTTCATTAACAGTCATTTTTAAAAACTTTACAATTTTTACATAGAAGATCTTTAATTTTTAAGAACTTCTAATATCTATTTAAATAGCCAAAACATTGAGAGATGTAGTCTGATACTTAACTACATGTTTTAAAATTTAAAAGACATTATCATCCCCATTTACAAAGAGCTTACATGACTAAACTGAAACCTTGAAACCTACAACAAGGTATCAATGGATTAATAAAAAATTATAAAGTACAGGAAAAGCTGATAGTATATGGGAAAGCAATAAATGTGGAATTCCTAAAGAAAATTTGACAAAAAATATTTAGCTGAGCTTGAAGGTATTGAACAAATATTAGAAGCAAGATGACAGCAGAAAAAGAAGAGTAAATGAACAAGTTGAGAATATAATGAGAATAGAGACTAGTAACTAGAGAAACCTGTGAAGAAAGCCATTACAGATCTTCTGAAATGATAAATAGTATTTTATCAAGAGGATTCCTGGGTTGTGGATGTGAAAAACAAAAGGTCAATCTACGGAAATGTCTTAGGTCATGACTGAATTCAGTGGTATACCTTTCACGCTGTTTTCCATTAAGCTCTTCATTCATAAGCCTAAAACAACTTTAATTTATGGAATGTATATTAGATTATGTAATAGAACTGCCTACAATTATATATAATGAGAAAAATATTTATTAATATATCAGCGGTAGAGGGGTATGTACATGTGTGTACAAAACTATGTCCTGTAACAACTTAAAACATATGACATATCAAGCTATTCAAATTACATGCCAATATTTAAAGTTAACATCAACTTAGTGAAAAGTCACAGAAATACATTTTGACTCCCCATTCAGAGAATCTACAAATCAAAACTTAACCTAATTCTATCATGTTCTCTGATGAGTCAAAATGAAGGGCTAGCATAACATCATGCAAATAATTTTACAATCTGTAGGTATTCAGATAGGCATTTAAAGAACACTGAATATAAATAAATGCCTTCCTCTTTATTTTTACAAAGACATATTCAAAAAGAAAAAAATAAAAGATTTACTCATCACCCAAATGTAGTTCAACTAGAAGGACTCTGATTTATAACTATTTTTCTTTGAATTACATATTCTTAATGTATCCATGTATATATCATCTTAGAGTGAATGATAAACACCTAGATTTTATGCTTAAATCAGAAACAGTCAGTCCCATAAAAACCTGGCAACAGACACTATAAATTTTCTACCCCAAGAACTATTCTGAAGTAATCCACTTCTATTATATTTTAGAAACCAAAAATAGTGAAGTACAGTAACTACTAAAGAAAAATACCATGTTGATCTTTTCTGCAACCTAAATTTGATACGGCTACATAAATAAGATGCAATAAGAAAGTTTAAAAAGTGAGTAAATATCAAAATAGTACAGACTTCATCTGGCTTTTCAAGTTCTCAACTACTAAAAACCAGAAGACACAGTCCAAGGCAAAGAATTTACTCCAACACTCTCAGGACAATCCATCCTTCCACCCAGGAGGCAACTCCATGTTTAGACTTTTATCAAAAACTTCAAGAAAGACAACAAAGGAAGACAATCTACGCAATATGAATAAGCAAAGTATGTAACAGAAATAGGAACAGTACTCACCACACAAGTTACCTAGACAGAAGCACAATCTGTACACCTTTTGCCTGAAGAAGAATCACTGGTGAAAGCCCAAGTAGCATAACACTTTCATGGCAACTTATCTTTTTGATAACAGCTGTAAGAAAATGCTAGGAAAGATGCATCCTGTCACCTGGTAGCCAGACTCAACTAATGATATTCAGAAGGGCAAACCTAAAAAACCAAAACAAAAACACTAATTCTTTTCCCCTTAAGCTTAACGACTAAAATAATAAATGGGATTAAGTCTTGGATATCCTAAGACCCTAGCACCTCATTACTGTGGAAAAAGAAACACATAAGGCAAAACTTCTCCCTAGATCCAAGTAATACATCTTACTTGGTGACTGACAGTCTAGAAAGGTAGCTGAAGAATATGTGCTCATAAGTGACAGAATTAATGTACTCCCAGCATCCCAATGCCATCCAACACTATAAAATTTCTATTTGCTAAGTCTGATGACTAGGCTCTTTATCTCAATCCAATATCTCCTGTTACCAACATTTGAGCACAAAGCCCTAGACAGCACTTTCACACTTATAGCTGAGAGATAATTTGATTTGCTCCAAATCTTTCTGATTTTTTAAAATATGCAGTGCCAAAAGAAAAGTAAACAAAAATTACATCTTTAAAGAAAAAGCAAGATCTAAAGTATAAAATATATAAGTGAAATAACATCAGCAAAAGAACCGCAATACTAGAAATAACCTACCAACTATAAATTTTAAACCAAAACAAGTTGGATATTTTTAGCAATCTAGAATATCACCCAAAAAAAATTTTTTTAAGAATATATAAATACCACTTGGAGTCTCCTATTTTTAACCATAATAAATTCTGCATTGTCAACACTGGGTATCTGTATTGGAGTTCTTAATAATAGGCTAGCTTCCTCCTGAGATGCTTTTTGCATTTGAGCATCTCCTATCATCACTCGTAAGTCCCAAGTTTGTGAACTAATTTTAATACTACTAAACTAATACAATTAGGCAAGTAAATATGCTGGGTAAAAAAAATTACTAAATTCCAAAGAAAAATTATTTAGTTATTATCCAAGTCACTGCCTGCCTGTGTCACACTGGTACACAGGAGAACACACACACACACACACACACACACACACACACACTTTATGGTTTTTTATACCTTCCAAATGACATAATACAGTTCATTTATGTTCTTACCAAAATACCTGATAAAGATACCCAAAGAAGTACACTTATCATGATGGCACTGGGTAATGTACTGAATTGTTGAATCACTATATCATACACCTGAAAACCAATATAACATTGTATGCCAACTACAGTGGAATTAAAACAAAACTTAATAGAAATTTCTTTAATTTTTAGAAAGAGAAAAAAATAATTTTTAATTTTTTTTTTAACATTTATTTATTTTTGAGACAGAGAGAGACAGAGCATGAACGGGGGAGGGTCAGAGAGAGGGAGACACAGAATCTGAAATAGGCTCCAGGCGCTGAGCCATCAGCACAGAGCCCGACGCGGGGCTCGAACCCACAGACAGTGAGATCGTGACCTGAGCCGAAGTCGGACGCTTAGCCAACTGAGCCACCCAGGTGCCCCAAAAATAATTTTTAAAAAAAGCATAAAAAAGGATATCCACACGAGAAAGATACCAACAGATTAAAAAGACACAGGATAAGCTTTAGCAAAGAATATATAATGAGTTCATTGTATTCTTCAGATTGAAAAATATACCAAATAATCTTTTAACTTCGGTTTTCAAGTTATTTGGATGCCAAATAACTTTTGCTTTTAATTAAAATTGGTCCTTCAAATACCACTGAGAAAATAAAACCAATTTTATTAACAATAAGGATATACAAGTCCATATAATTCTGACAAGAATACAAATCATATTCTAGTTGTTGCTCAAAACTGCATTTTGTTAAAAATCCACCATCCTAGAAAATACCTCTTGAGTACTTAGTGACAATGGCTGGATAAATCTGATACACAAAGAATGGCATCATTAATACCGTAACTAAATCAAAGAAATTTACTTATTTGAAAAGTCAGAGGAGGCTGGGTGGCTCATTTGGTTAAGAATCTGACTGTTGGTTTTGGCTAGGGTCATGATCCCACAGTTCATGAGATCGAATTCCACGTCAGGCTCTGTGCTGACAGTGTGGACCCTGCTTGGGATTCTCTCTCTCTCTCTCTCTCTCTCTCTCTCTCTCTCAAAATAAATAAACATGAAAAAAGATTTTAAAAAGTCAGAAAACTACTGACTCTGAATCTGTAAGCTATTTTTCAAGCTTTTATTTACATATGTAAATCTATCTTCTTTTTAAAGTACATCGCCAAAATACTTGAAAAAATACATTTTAAAGTTTATTTATTTTTGAGAGAGAGCATGAGCAGGGGAAGGGCAGAGAGAGACTCCCAAGTAGGCTCATGGGGCTCAAATCCACAAACCACAAGATAACGACCTGAGCCAAAATCAAGAGTCAGACACTTAACTGAAAGTGAAGTTTCAGTTAACTTCAGTTAACTTAACCGACTGAGCCACCCAGGCACCCCTGGAAAAATACATTTTAAAAGCATGTTCAATTCAGTAGGAACCCATTTGTCACTAAGCCAACACTTCTTGAATGTCTATTACGTGCACAATGAGGGGTGATGGATAAAAGAATAAGTAGATACTCCCTGCCCTCAAAAGAGTTCATAATCCATCAGCAAGATAAACCTGCAAAGCATGATTTTAATTACTCCTGAAGAGCAATTTGGCATGATCTAGTAAAAATTGGAAAATCTACATTTCTTAGCGCCCTATAATTACATTTCTAGGTATAGACCCTAGAGAAATTCTTATACATAAGTGCAGGAGACTTACATAAGGATTTTATTGCAACAATACCTGTAACAGAAAAACACTGGAAGCAATGCAAGAGTCCTTCAGTAAGGAATGGATAAACAGGATATACATATCTATATAGAACACTAAGAGTTACAAAGAATGAATTACATATTATCACTAGATCTCAAAAACAACTTAAAAAAGTAAAAATGCCACACTATATAAAATGTATGTTAGCTAACTTGACAATACATTATATTTTAAAAAACTAAAAAATAAGTTTAAAAGTAAAAATGCAAATTGTTGGCTGATAATTTGTAAGAACAGATATTTAACAATACAATATCAGATATAAACTATATGTGACTACAAACTAAACAATACTATGTCATTCATGGTACCAATTATGTCTATTAAAGTTTTTTTTTTTTTTTAAAGCATTTTAGGTCATCATAGTAGTTGTCTCTAGGAGACGGTGGGAATGACATGGGGTACAAGACAACAGAGGCTCAAAGTTTATTTCTTTTATTAACTCAAAAAAGAAGCAACTTGAACAAAATGTTTAACAACTGTCAATGTCTAGATGATGGGCATATAAATGTTATTACTTTTTGTTATTCTATATTTTTCAATTTCTCAAAATAAAAAAATAATACAAGACCTCAAAACCTGATCGCATTTCACATTTGCTGAAACCCCATGCTATAGTCCCCATTACCTAGAGACATACAAATTCCTTTAGCATGATGCTCAAAAGTCTCATCCTGATCCCTATCCTCCTTTACAAACCCAAATATCAACACTTCACCCACCACCCTGCCTGTAAAACTAATCTTACTTTAACACCCACCACATATTAAACATTACACATATTTTCCCAGTGCCTTGTATTTGTTAGTGCTGTCTCTCACAAATGCAAATACCCCAACAAAAATGTTTACCTGCATCATAATATCACAGCACTATATATCATTCAAGACTCAGTTCAACTGTCACCTACTACTTATAGTACAATTTACAAACTACTTTTGTCATTGGTATTTCCACAGCACTTATAACTAGACAGGAATCTCCTCCCTTTAGCAATAAAACTTAATTTCTCAACACTTCTCACAGAGCCTGGCACACGCTAGTCAAATATTAAATGAACCGAATGAACATCTGAAACAACATTAAGGAACAGAGTAGAAGGAAATCAGTTCATTGACTTATTCAAAATTCTATTAAATCTACTGGACAAAAATAAAATGGTATTTAGCTTCTGAATCCAAATTTCACAAAAAACTAAAATAAAATACTATGCTTTTGCAAAGTAAAAAAATTTTGCATAAATAGTGCAATTCTATTAAAGTTAACTATGATCATATTCATACAGGATTAAGATGAAAATTAAATGCAATCTTGAAACGCCTTTCTTCTTTGATAAGTTTACTAATTTTCTAGAAAAGATTTCAATATGTCTCCATTGGTACTTCCCCTGAAATCAGTTATCATCCTAGCAAAAAGATCTTCTGCTCATGATAATAAATAATTTCTTTCTTTGATGTCTCAAAGTACCTGTCAGCAAGTGTTTTAAAGGGGGAAAATGTCTTTTAGAAATTACTGTATGGTTAAAAGGCAAATAGATTATTAGCTCCATCTGTGATGTATCCATGAAAGGGCTTGAGGACAAAGGTTTGGGATTCTAACAGATCTGGGTTAGAATCTTAACTGTGACACCTGTTTGTCGTTACTTAACCTCTCTAGGTCCCAATTTCCTCATCTGTAAAATAGAATAAAAATAAACTACCTCATATGATGGTTTTGAGGACTACTTATGTAAAACTGCACACTGCCTGGCACATTATAAATACAAAAAGAAAAACCTAACTATCAAATATTTTTAAATATCAACAAGTGACAGCAAAATCCTGAAATGTAGCATTCAATAATAAGATAAAGCCCAGTATCTTTAGGTCACCTATTTTAGAGTGCCACATTCATGCACCGTGTCTACTGGAAAGTAAGTACCACTCTGGATGTAAGTAAATGCCTCGTCCATTAAGAGGGGAAAGGACAATGAAGGCAAGTATCTACTGTAAGAGACCTGGAAGTTTAAATGAGTATTTTGAAAAGGGAATCCCTCACAAATATAAATTATTTAAGTCTGGGATTACAAGTAAACTTATTTCACAAGGAGTATTTCAGAAATAAGATATAAGAAATGTAGTGGGGTGTTGGGGGTAAAAGGGGAACCAAATCCCTTAATATATTAACTCTAAGTTGAAAAGCAAAGAGTCAGGAAACGCAAGCCTTAATATAAATGCTGAATTAGCTACTGCTATTTAAATTCTGACGAAAATGTTTACCTCACATACTCCAGTTGATGATAACATGGTTACCAGTGTATTCACTTAGCTGCTGCAACAACCTCAAATCACAGCAAGCAGCAACCAGGAATTAAACTGTGAATAGGTGTGAAATCAGAATATAGTAGATGATAGCCTTAATTCAAATTGGTAGATTCCAGAAAGTAAACTCTGGAAGGAAGAGGAAGTAAAGTAAACTTTACAGAAGACTTCCTATTTTGGGGACCATAAAACACATTTGCTACTTTACCTCTTAATCTCATTTAATCTCTTTAATACTCATAAGAACACATCTGAGGTAGCATTATATCCTTTCTGCAAACAAAGAAATGAAAGTACAAAAATTAAGGTAACTAATCCAAGTCACATGACTAAGAAACCTTAGGATCAAGGTATGAACTGAGTTTAGTTCAACTCAAATAGGGCATTTGCCTCAATCACCCCTTGAAATGCTTCCAGGCTACAAGAAGGAGGTCTGAAGAGGTGAATTTAGATCCTACTTCATACATGTAAGCCTCCAAAAAATTATAAAATGAAAAAATAAAAACATTATTAAAAAATTATGGTAGCAGTCAAAGAACTCTATGCCATATAATTATAAAACTAATAAAATAACAATTCACCAGGAGACTGAAAAAAAATAAAAGTTCACAATTAACTCTCAGGACATCAAGTTTTAACCAGGAAACATTTATCACTTCCCTAAAACTTTCTAAAATCTATTCATAATACATTACTACTTTCTTGGTAATTGAGACACCCTATACTAGATCACAACCCAACTCTATAGAATAGAAGGTGTTAAAAAAATAGACCAAATAAACACAACACATATAGATCTAAATAAAATATACTGACCCTAGGACTTCACATAGAAGCTATTTTCTAAATAAATTATAAAATCTTAGTACTTTAAAGCATCAGGTTGGATGACAATTGACAGATAATCCATCTGATCTTGTCACAACTAAGTAAGAAGCTGCCCAAAGAGCTTCTCTGTCCAAAGAGTAAAGAAGAGGAATCTGGAGCAACAAGAGTAAAGAAGCAGAGAGAATACATTTAAAGAGGTGTCTAGATCATCAATAACTGTACATTTAAGTAAGTATGGATTAAAAAATAACTTTGTAGCCAGTACTGCACAGAAGAGATACAAAAGCTATCACTAAGAAGGGAGATAGTTGTATACAATATGCTAGAACCTCACTATAGTTGCATTCCTCAAATCTATTTCTAAAATCTATACCACAGTTTTATAGCAAATACAAAACATGTCATATAGGAGCATGGCAACTGTATCACTCAAAAAGAAGTAAAACAGAAATCTACTCTCTTTTGAGTAAAATTTTACATGGAAGTCCTCAATTCTTTGCCTCACCATAACTCACTGAGTCTTAAAATGTAAAGTCATTGTCCTCACTTTCCACCGGAATAAAACTCACTCCGATAAACACAGGAATCCTTCCCTAAAGTTTATCTTACTTAAATCAGTCCCACAAATAAGAATGTTCAAATATCTTTCTATTTTGTGTAAAATAGCAAGTTCATCTTTAACTTCTAAATATAACTAATATTTCAAATTATTTTAAGAAATTTTCCCATTAAAACCACCTAAAGAACAAAAATTGAAAACAAACCATAATACCTGCAGAAACTATGTATAAGCATTCTACCTTTATAGTTATATCAAGGACACAAAAGCGATGTCACTGAAATATACAAAGACAATGCTGCCATCTAAAGGCCAAGATACAATATGAAAAAAAATGTATACTCAAATACTGCCAATATATAAAAACAATTTGATATTTTAAAGTCAGCAAAGTTTACACTTTTAAAGAAACTCTATGCTATGACTATTTTTAGACTATAAACAAAATTCTAATACTCTTTTGAGAAGATTCAATTTAATAAGAGAATTAGCAAAACAATTTCATTAATGATTGGTATCTGCACAGGTCAAATTCTGTTGGCATCCTTTCAGACACAGCATTCTCCTAAATATCTCTATTAGTTGTTAACTTACAAAATCTGTCTTATTTAGTGATGTTTAGTGATATTTCCTACCTGTAATTACATATGGAGTATAAATATTTTTATAAATATATACTGCATAAAAATATAAAAGTATATAAATATAATTTGCCTTTAGCCAGACTGCTATTATTTCTACTCACCCCATTTAAAATATTTCTTGTTAAAAGACTAATAATAACAGTTCTCAGAGTGAAAACACCTGAACTACTTAAAATTATAGCTTTGCAAGGATTCAAATATTTCTCATTGTTCCACAAATTCTAAAACAACAAGGTGTAGCTCCTATGGGAGGATAGATAATAATTCAACTGTCCAGTATGAAGAGCTCAAATGATTCTAAGATTCCTTTTCTAGAACTTTAAATTGAAGGAACTTTATTGAACCGAACTTTAAGATTTAGCAAAATTACTTCAAATTTCCAATGAAATCAAATGTTTACTGAATAACATGACATACAAAATTGATTTCCTTATCATTTAAGTATTTCATCTTTTTAATGAACCACAATAATAAGGAAAAATGTGAATGTAAGTAGAAACTTCAGAACACACACAATTAGTTCCTCTGGGGAACCACGGACTAAAAATGTTAATGTGTTAAGAAAAATGTTTCTCTGTGTTTACTCAACAAAGAAGCAAATATTAATCACCCAACAAATATTCCCAGTATGTGAAGAATATAAAAATCTCAAGTTGGGTTTACCATCCTTTCATTTCTCTTGAATGTAAAGTGGAAACCAACAGACAACAAATACAGACAGGATTTCATAAAAGTTACTAGTTTTAGTGTCGCTTATGGGTCAGCGTTTGTACTAGACAACGTAAGGACATTATGCCATTTAATCCTCAGAGCTACAACCTGCAAGAAAACAGGTATTAGTAACCCTGTCTGCAGAAGAGGTTCATAGAGCAATTTCCCTAGAATCACAAGTGATTGTACACCAGGTTTAAAAAATTCACCCTCTGACCCAGAAAACCTTATTCATTCTATAAGATCATACTGCTTTAAGAGAGATTATTAAACCTGTAATAAATGTAAAGAGAAATGTGGAGGATTTTTACTATATAATTTCACAGGAAAATATAATTCTATGTGGTGATAAAAGCATTTCCTTTTAACTTATAGTGTTTTGATTTTTCTAACTGGAATCTTGTTTTAAAGTACATTATCTCATTTGAAGTGCTGATGGTTCTAGAGACCTTTTAAAACTTACATTAATTTATGAGACACATTTATCAAATATTGTAAACTGATCCCAAGAAGCAACAAAAAGATTCCTTTATTTGGGGAATACAATTAAGAGCAGGTCTCCTTTGAAAATATGCAACATATTCAGTACCACCTTGCCTACATTTTAAAGTACACGATTTCTCAACCTTGAGAAATCTACTAGTACCTCCCTAATGATAACCTGTTCTGTTAACTTTTACTAAGCACCCATCAAATCAAAATTTTAAAGGTTTGGAGTATTATTCAACCACTAAAAAAACTGAAGCTCTGATATATGCTACTACATGAATGAACCTTGAAAACATTATGCTATGTCCAAGAAGCCAAATACAATATACCACATACTGTGTGATTCCATTTGTATAAAATGCCTAGAACAGGCAAATCCACAGAGACATAAAGTAGATTGCCAGGTGCCAGGGGCTGGAGGAAGGGGGAAATGAGTGACAACTAATTAGCAGACTTTCTTTGGGGGTAATGAAACTGTTCTAGAATTAGTGATGATGACTACACAACTTTGTGAATATACTAAAAACCATTAAGTCGCAATACTTTCAAAGAGTAAATTTTATGGCAGGTGAATTACATCTCAATAAAAGAAAATAAACAGCTGTAAATATATATATTAAGTATGAATGAGTTACACATGTATATCATTAAAATATAAAATCTATATAACTAAAAAGATTATCTGCCTCAGCTTACTGAATCTCATTTTTCACCACACTAAGTGAAAAGCTTTAGTTCACACGTACACATCTTTCTGAACCATAAAAAAAAAAAAAAACCTAACTACCTAGAATTATTACAATCCCTAGGAAATCAAAAGGAACAACCACCACAGACTTATGTTTAGCAACTAAATTTTATTTTTTCCAATTTACCTGAGTTAATTAATTGCCAGAATTTAGACAAAAACCTATTAGCACATGCTAATGAGGAATTTTTAACACACAAGTACCACATGCAAGTACCTACAGAGTTATAGGATCAATTTATAAAACCATTGTTTTGAGAGGATTCTTGTTTTTAAGTAGTATTTGCCTCTAAGCCATCAAAAGAAGCAGATAAAATTTTATTATAAGTTATAAAGAAATCAAAGGTTAGAAACAAAATTTTTAAAAATGAAGATTATAACAAGTACTTACT
The DNA here is from genome assembly GCF_023721935.1 of Panthera uncia. NCBI lineage: Eukaryota > Metazoa > Chordata > Mammalia > Carnivora > Felidae > Panthera > Panthera uncia. The sequence goes on from NW_026057577.1 coordinate 83,222,722, forward strand.
AATTTGTTTTCCTGCATGTATATTCTTTGTAATTTCAGACAGCCCTTAGCTATGACGATCATGCCTTCATCTGAGATCTTGTAACATTGGCCGAAATGAATATCTTTGAGTTCTCTGCACTTTGAGCCCAGCTGTAAACAAAGAGATTTAGCTGAATGCTCAGAAAATAACAAAGATAACATATTTCTAGTGGAATTTCCATATAATTTTTTAAATAGCCATACCAAAGTTAAATTAACTGCTTATAAACTACTTTTAAAATAAAGTAGAATGTAGGCGATCTATAACTTAAGATAGTATTGTGTAAGCCTTTTCATCTGCTAATTACTTCCCTGCTTCAACTACCTCATACTATATGCCCACCTAAGGCGTCCAGATTTCTTAACACCTCAAAATCACATCTGTATTTCTCTTGAGTCAATTATATTGTTACACTGGTGGAGCCCAGTTACAAGGAATAAAACAAAGTTCCAAGAAGCAAGGCAAAGGTCTAATGAGTGAAAGAATATTTAATTCATTAGATCTACTTCTACTCTTGACGACCCCAATGAATCATTTCCCTCCACTGGCTCATTACCCTGGGAAAAAAGAAAAAGTCTAAATATGCTGTCGGTAATATTTTAGAGTACTTATTTACACACTGTACTGCATAAACTGAAAACAAAAGGACTATTTCCTGATTGAAATTCCAACTGTACCTTAGTTACCAAACAGGTACAATGTTCCCATTAAAACCATCAAGTATCACAGAGAACAAATTATATACATTTCCTTTCAAAAGCCATAGTGTAGATGATCAAACTATAAATGAATGCTGTCTCATGAGTACTACATATGAATGGAGTCATTTTAGAGTTAAAATAAGCAATCTCCTTTAGTAACAACTTATACATCAAAAATTATCTAAAAAATTACATTAAATAATAAAACTCAGTGTCAGCAAAGATTCAAAGTGTGATGATATACCACTGGTAAGAGTGAAAATTAGTACTAAAAAGTTTCCTTGGAGGGGAACCTAGCATAAATGAAAAAAATTTGTGTAACTGAAAAATGTACAACTCAGCTTATAAATATTTGCAAAAAAATTAATGACAGAGGGATAGATAATTAGATAGATTATATGATAAAGTAAGCATACTAAAATGTTAATTATAGGGTGGTGGGTTAAATGGTGATGGGGATTAGGGAGTTAGGGAGTGCACTTGTCATGATGAGCATAGGGTAATGTATGAAACTGTTGAATTACTATATTGTACACCTGAAACGAATAAAATGCTGTATGTTAACTAACTGGAATTAATATAAAACTTTTAAAACATATAAAAAAGATATTATACAATCCAGATAGTGGGTATATGGGCATTCACTGTAAAATTCTTTCAAATTTTCCATTAATATAAATTTTTTCATAATAAACTGATGGAACAATTAAATAAAAGTTTTTGGTAAATTTTAGCTACAAGCAATTAGCAAATGGGAATTTTTTAAATAGTAAAATAGAGAAAACAACCTAAAGATACAAATAAGTGTTTTCATGAAGCTGAATATTGTACAGCCATTAAAATTGAACACTTGACAAATAAAAATTAAAATTTTATATGTTTTTAAAATATAATCCAACTGAATTTCTGTAAACAAATTATGCACATTTAAATATACATATGTGTATATGTGTACAGAAAAGAGAGTGGGGGCACCTGGGTGGCTCAATCAGTTAAGCATCCAACTTTGGATCCTCTGCCTCCCTCTCTCTCTGCCCCTCCCCTGCTCACACACTCTCTCTCTCTCCCAAAAATAAAAACATTTTTTTAAAAAATGTTAAAAAAAAAAAAAAAAGAAAAAAGACTGAAATGTACACCAAGGTTTTAATGGTGCATTTTTTTTCTTTTCTGCCTATCAATCTTCTCACATCTTTTTAAAAATAAATGTTACTTTAGTAATTTAAAAAAACTTTAAAGTTCTGTTTCAAGTAAAGTAATGACATTATAACAAAGACATGCGAATTCCATTATTTTCCAGGGATACATAGTTAAACTATGTTATTTTCATCTAGACAGCACTATAAACAATTACATATTCAACTAGAAATGGAAGTTCCCCAAAGACAGAAGTTTTCCTGTTAACTATCCCTGGTGCCCAGTGTCTTCTGCTTAACTCAGCTGATACTGAGTAAATATTCGCTGAATGAATGAAAAGGCTGATACATATATGTAAAGAAGCCTCTTTGAAAAATGGATGAATATAGGAAACCATGATTATGGTCTCATATCCAGTTAATCCAGGAATTCTAAATTGAGTCCACAGGTAGACTTCAGGGATTCCAGGAAAGCAGATGAGAAAAAAAAGAGTACATTTTTATTTTCATACTATCCTCTAAATGAACTCTAGCCTTTACTTCACTTATTAATGTAAACAAAAAAATCACAATAGTTTAGCAGTACATGTGATTTTGTAAACAATGGAAATCAAAGATAATTTCTTATAATATCACTGCTGTTGCAGCTATCATGAAATTCCATTTCTGTTCATCAGTATTCATTACACAACCAGATCTTATAATGCATAAAAGAGGCACATATATTTCTAGAACAAATGTATAATGGCACATTACTTACACCTAAGAAAGCTAATCCAAAGCCAACAGCAGGGAAGATGGAAAATCAACTTGATAATCACTACAAAACTCCTCATAGGCTCACATATGTCTGGCATTGAGGGCAAGGATGGCATTAAAAACACCAGAATTCTTGAAAGTGTACTTAAGAAGTGGTTAACCACTCAGATCACCTACCCATGACTGCACAGCCTGATCTTGCCCACTCTCTCACAATAGCAAAAGACTGGAGTAAGTAAAACACAGGGTTTTTGGACTGAGGTGCACCATGCATAGCTCAAAGCAAAAGCATACTCCAGAACATCTGTAAGATGTTCCAGGATTAAAAGATAGTGACTTCTGGACTGAAAAAGCACATTCACATGTCCAGCACAAATGACAAAAACAGACCAATGACAAGGCAAATCACCATAAAATGTCAGAATTAAAGGGTATAAAAAAAAGATTCTACAGACTTCCAGTGACATATTTCATATAAAAGACTGCTATTAAAAAGGCATCAAACTTCTTGGGGCGCCTGGGTGGCGCAGTCGGTTGAGCGTCCGACTTCAGCCAGGTCACGATCTCGCGGTCCGTGAGTTCGAGCCCCGCGTCAGGCTCTGGGCTGATGGCTCGGAGCCTGGAGCCTGTTTCCGATTCTGTGTCTCCCTCTCTCTCTGCCCCTCCCCCGTTCATGCTCTGTCTCTCTCTGTCCCAAAAATAAATAAAAAATGTTGAAAAAAAAAAAATTTTAAAAAGGCATCAAACTTCTTAATGACAACACTGAAAGAAAGCAATAGAGCAATGCCACCAAATTCTCAAGGACAAGTATTTCAAACCTAGAATCTATGCTCAGGATTGAGACTATGAATTAAGTATGAGTATAAAAAGGAGACATCTTCAGACACGCAAGTTCTCAAAAGATTTACCTCCTATATATTCTTTATCAGGAAGCTACTAAAATCTGTGCTCTACAAAACAAGAATACACCAAGAGAAAGAAGATATAACATCTAGGTAACAGGATATCTAATACAACCACAAGATCAGGAAAACCTTAAGGATAATGGTGAAGGTTAAGATACTTTGATGACCACTAATGCAAGAGCACTTGTATACAAGAAGTCCAATGTGGACCCTACAGACTATGCCAGGCAAATCTGCTATATGAAGATATATATTAACTAAGTATCCACATATAGATATACTAATGCAACTGTGGAAAAGTTTTTGACTCCATTCATGATAAGACTATAAAACTCAGTAAATGGGGTGCCTGGGTGGCTCAGTCAGTTGAGTGTCTGACTTCGGCTCAGGTCTTGATCTCATTTTGTGAGTTTGAGCCCCACATTGGGCTGACAGTTCGGAGCCTGGAGCCTGCTTTGGATTCTGTGTCTGCCCCTCCCCCACACGTGCTCTGTGTGTCTCTCTCTCTGTCTCTCTCTGTCTCTCTCTCAAAAATAAAATAAAAACATTTAAAAAATCATAAAAAGTCAGTAAACTAAATCGGATGAGAAGATTAATTTCAAGAACCACAAAATTCTATAGAGAAAAAAGGCAGGTATGTAATTATAAAATGTAAATACCAAATACTTAATCAAAATTATGGAAGAATTATGTTGGGAGGATGAGTGAATAGGAGACCGGGAAGGATAAGTAAGCTAAATTCTCATCTTCCATAGCAAGGAATCTGCCTAGATGGTCTAAAATGGATAAATCAAGAAAATACAGATAGGCGTAGAAGAGTAATGCTTCCTTTTTCTGGAGAAAGTTCAATTAGTCTAATTCCTTATCTCTCCACTGACTAGTTTGTGTTTAATACACTGGACATGTTCAGCTCATCTCTATCCTTCTTCCCCCTGGAAACAAACTGCCCACAGCAAACAAGCATGCACTTCTATATTTGCAAGGCCACTCTGCTGGTGTGGCCGAGTTGATGATGAGTGGGTCTGCTGGCCAACCTCCAGAGTTAACAAGCCCATTCTGCTCCATTTTAAGCAATATTCTCCAATCTAGCCTTTCTGAGTAATAAAGTTGACTTGATATTTTTCCTCTGTCCCTATTACCTTCTCTTGTTAATTTGTTCAGATCCTAGGAAGTAAAGAGGCCTCAACACTTAGTGCACCAACCAGGACCACTGAAAAAATACAGAGGAGTCTATACAGGAGTGAATGAGGTATCTGGTAGGAATGCAGACATTAGTTTGTATGAACAGGTTGGTAGAATCTCATGTCAACACACGTAAGTCACACTGCTGCATCCTGCAAAAGAGTTTGAAGCTGATCACCTGGTATTTTGACTTATCAAGTGTCTTTTGGTTTTATATAAAAACAAGTGACTTTCCATAGAAGTAGAAGCAACATGGGCTTCAAGAGACATCAGCAGCAGGAGAGCCTCAGAAACTTATCAAAAAAGAGTGCCTCAGGGGATAATTACTGTCATTTAGTCTCACTGCAGAAACTGATGTTCTGTTTTAAACATCATCACTGGACATGATAGGCAAGACTGCATTTCCATCAGTACTTATTTGAACTAATCATCATTTCCCCAACCGTAAGTATCCTAAGGTTCCAGACCATCCAATCACCGGAGAGTCAATCATTTTACCCAATATATTTCCCAGTTCTGTTAATGTTGTTCAGATCTCTCAATGCTGCAATCATCTTGTCCATTGTCCATAGGAAAACATTGAGAGGGCATCAACCTATATGAATAGCCCTGTCACGATTCCCTAAATTTCATACAATTAGTCCTCTATCTAAAAACTATAGAAGTTGTATATAACTCGTCTAAAAACAGAATTCTCTATTCAGAAAGAGAGTGCTAGAGATATTAAAGCTCTGGCCCTACCAAAATGGAGAGATCTTGATAAGAACACTGGCTTTCAGATGAGACATGGAAAAGGTGGTACTATGGAGTAAGAACCAAGCCCCAGTATAGGGACTATTCTAGATTATTTAAGTTAAAGACGCTGGACTTTTCACTAATCTACCATATTAAAGCATATGACTGAGTATAAACAAGATCAAAATCATCATCCAGTAATAGTAATGCCTTTAAAAAAATTAACCTGCAGTTTCTAGTCCAGCAGGTAAGGAATTTAGAAATCACCACTCCAGGGGCACCTGGGTGGCTTAGTCGGTTGAGCATCCAACTTCATCTCAGGTCATGATCTCATGGTTCGTGAATTTGAGCCCCGCATTGGGCTCTTGTGATGACAGCTTGGAGCCTGGAGCCTGCTTCGGATTCTGTGTCTCCCTCTCTCTCTGCCCCTTCCCTGCTCACACTCTGTCTCAATCTCAAAAATAAAGAATTTTAAAAAAATTTTTAAAGAAGTCACCACTCCATACTAATAAGAAAGGAAAAAACTTAACTGAAAAATCAACAACTCTTCTTACAGAAATGAGGTTACAAGAAAAACCAGTGTCCCCAAAACTGGAGAGACAAAACGGTGGACACAGAAAAACAACTTGCCAGAGCAGAAACCCACTAGAAGACACCTCTACCGGAACTAATGCTAGGGTAGGAAACACTAAATTATAATCCATCTCCTCCTATATCAAGTAAATAATCTACCCCCATTATTCTTATCCCAGCAAAAATCAACACCTAAAGGATCTACAAACATCTCAAAATTATCTCCGTATTACTTCCCACCTTACCAAAGAACACTGTGAAATGATAACTACTCATCACCAGGTAAGAATACCTATCTGGTTGATGTTGACTAGATGAATATCAATACTTACCTTGGCTGGATACTGGAAAACTGCTGCCTGAAGGCCTTCCTAGGTAATGGAGATTATTAACCTTGTGGAATTTTACCTCCAACCACACCTCTCCATTTTCATTCAACCTGCCCTTTATTTCTACTTGAATCTGGCACCCATGTCAGGTGCAATCCTAACTCTCACTCTTCACTCAAGTAAATGGTCTTAGTAACCTAAGATATAGAACCCAAGTTTATCATTTAAGAGGTTCTGAATTTTGGGGCGCCTGGGTGGCTCAGTCGGTTAAAGTGTCCAACTCTTGGTTTTCCCTCAGGTCATGATCTCACAGTTTGTGAGTTCAAGCCCCACATCAGGCTCCAAGCCAATAGCTCTGAGCCTACTTGGGATTCTCTCTCCCTCTCTCTCAGCCCTTCACCCACTTGCATATGTGTATGTGTCTGTCTCTCTCTTTCAAAATAAAGAAAGAAATTTTTTTTTAAAAGAGAAGTTCTGAATTTTTATCGACATCAGTTCAATATCTGGCTACCCATGAAAGGTAAAAATCAGATAAATAGTAATAGAAGACCCCTCTCTAACTCAGGAAGAACAATAATATATAAAAGGCACTCAGCAGTCAACCCTGAAGGCAAGTGTTTAATGAAAAGCATGCTGCTGGTCACTCCATCACCTAAAAAGAAGCTACTCCATCCATCCATTAAGCCATGGTTCATTTTCACATGTGACAGTAATCAGGAGTACAAATGGACTGAAGTAAACAAATATAACAGAAAATAGATTGCCCTTGATTAATTCTCTTCTTCTTTATAATAATTATTCAAGATTATTCACAAATTTGCTCTAAAACATCTGAAGGTATTTTTCAAATTTTTCTATAAAATGTTGGGAGGTGATTTTCCTAGCATCTCAAGTTTTAATTAAAATATTGCATACTACCCTTGAGCATTTATAAAAGAGAATTTGTTTTAAGAAGCCATCTGTTATTACCAGGTTATTTTTATAATTAAAAAAAACACCTTAGGAAGAATATACTTCAACGGACAATGAATTTAGACAACTGAAACCACAAAACTGGTGTGGGATAAAAACAAGAGTAGGTCTTCCAATGTCACATGAAAGTTGCTCAAAATCAGTATTAAGAAAATATTTTTAAAATACGCTGCCTTCACTAGAAAAGGAAAGTTATTCCTTCTACTTTCCATTCCCAATATGTCACTGCTGTAATTATTATCCACATGCAAATGAGAACAGTGAATAAAAGTCAATCCATATCAAAAATGCTATTTCAACACCAAAACACACCAAAAAAACCTTTGTCACGACTAATGTTTCAACTAAGAAAATACTGTGATTAAAACTTTTTCAACTTCATTTTTAAAACATAGAAAGCTATTAAGTGTCCATCAACAGATGAAAAGAAAAAATGTAGTTTATACATACAACAGAAAATTATTCAGCCATGAAAAGGAATGAAACTCTATTATATGCTACAACATATATGAACCTTAAAAACATAAGCCAGACACAAAATATTTACTGTTGCATGATTCCACTTATAGGAGACAGCTAGAATAGGCCTAGAATTCATAGACTCAAAACAGAGCTTACTAGGGCATGAGGGAAAAAGGAGGAATAGAAAGTAAATGTTTAACTGGTATGGAGTTACTAGTTGGAATGATGAAAAAGTTCTAGAAATAGATATTGGTGATAATCACACAATATTCTATTCTTAATGCCACTGATTTATATGCTTCAAAATGATTAAAATGGTAAATGTTATGTATATTTTATCACAATGAAAAAAAGGAACACATTGAAATAGCAAATGTCAACAAAACTTGAGAGAAAAAACTGCCAAGAGGCAGGGATGCTTGTTCCCAAATCTGTTTTTTCTAATTGTAATTTTTATAACACAATTGCGTTAAGAAAAATAAATAAATGACTTCAATAAGAAGGAAAAAAGAAAGCTGTAGCTATAAAAACTAGGTTGAATGTTTGCATTCAATAAAAGGAAGCCATAAAAAGCTGCTGTCATATTAGTTTTGGGTAAGACAACCATATGGTCCAACCTAGGATGGTTTGCCTTATGATCTCTTTACTTTAAGATGGTGCCAAAGCAATACACATTCAGCAGAAACTATTCTTCAAATTTTGAACTTTGATCCTTTTCTAGGTTGGCAATATGTAGTAAGATACACTCTCATGATGCTGGGCATGAGCGGGGAACTGCAATTCCCAGCCAGCCATGTGATCATGACAGTAAACAACCTGTACACTTAAAATCATTCTGTACCCATACATTCTATTTTTCACTTTCATACAGTATTCAATAAATTACATGAGATATCTGACACTTTATTATAAAATAAATTTTGTGTTACATGATTTTGCCCAAATGTAAGCTAGTGTAAGGGTTCTGAGCAAGTTTAAGGTCAGCTAGGCTGTGATGTCAGGTAAATTATGTATACTAAATGCATTTTTGACAGGGTATTTTCAATTTACAACAGGTTCATTGAATGCAATCCCATGGTAAGAAGATGTGTACTGGAAAGATCATATTCTGAATTAAGATGCACTCATATTCCTCTGTTAGTAGTTTTAAGTTCTTGTATCACTTAAATGAAAAAACAACTGAAAATCACGAAGGTGACAGCATTGTAATAGTTGAACCAAAGAAAGCCAAAACTCTAACTAGCCATTTCTAACTCAAGAAAAAGGCCTTAACCCTATATCAAAAGAGTCATGAATGAATTACATTTATATTGCTTTTTAATTAAAATGTTTATGACACACACTGATTTTTGTGATTCCTTAATTTAATTAATTTTCAGTTAACTGACCAACTTCCATTCTCAGGCCCATCATCAGGCTTATAATGAATTATAATAATGCCTACCTATACCTCACAGAGTTGCTGAGAAGATTAAAAATGACACTGCACATAGAAATGTTAATTAGCATACTGTAAGGCATATAAAAGTGCTTAATAAATGTTGTATATCATTATTAATCATTATTAATGGGTAAAGAAGGAAGCTATTACAAAACTATTCATTAGGATCCATGGGAAAGGAATGTTTTAGAAATGCTATACAGATGAATTTCCTGAAAAAAAAAAGCCTCTTGACATTTATATAAAAGCTCTGCATTTCTAGTTATCACATGATTCAGAGATCAAAAAATTGAAAGAGAATATTAGCTCCATACCTTCCTAGCTATGTGAACCTGGGCAAATAACTTACAAGAGATTCCATTTTTCATCTTGAAATACCACCTCAGTTTTGTTGTGAAGATTAAATTGTGTAACATATATAAAAAGAACCCAATATATATTTACTTCCTTTTGCCAATTGTGATGCTAATGTAGAAAGAATACCTAAAATATCCTTTAACTAAACACAACACATTTTGCCAAAAAAGGTTTTTCAAGATCTCTAGTTTTTCAGTCTTATTATTAAACATCAATCACCATTATGAGGGTAAAATGTGTGCCATGTCATCTGTAAAGTGGAGGGAATGAACTGAGTAGATTTAGTATGAATTCTAGACACCCCTGGATATGAGTCAGTCCTATCACTTACTACTTCAACCTCAGATAAATAACTTACAATCCCTCTATAACTGCCTCCTCATCTCAGAATAGATGTGAATCAAAAGAGAAATTTAATATGAACATGTAGTTAGAATATATAAACAGTGCCTGACACATAGTACATGCTCAATATACACCTCTTCATTCCCTGACTGAACATCATTGGAACATGTAAAGATAGATTAGGGGAGACTGACATTTTCCTTTATCTTACAGAAATTTTGAATCTAAAAACAATTAGATATTTTATTTTTTTCCTTTACTGTGATAAAATGTATAGAACATAAAAATTGCCATTTTAGTCATATTTAGATATACAATTTAGTGACATTAATTACATTCACAGTGTTATGCAACCATCACCATGCCTCCTTCCAAAACTTTATCACTCCAAACACTCTACCTATTGATTTTTTTTTTAATGTTTATTTTTGAGAGAGAGAGACAGAGCACGAGCAGGGGAAGGGCAGAGACAGAAAGGGAGAAACAGAATCTGAAACAGGCTCCAGGCTCTGGGCTGTCAGGACAGAATCTGACACGGGGCTCGAACTCGGGAACAGTGAGATCATGACCTGATGAGATCATGACCTGAGCCGAAGTCAGATGCTTAACCGACTGAGCCACCCAGGCACCCCCACGCTCTACACATTTAGCAAAAAGTCCCCATTCCTGACTTCCCCTAGCCCCTGAAAACTCCTGTTTACATTACATCTCTGTGAATTTTTCTATTCTGGGTATTTTATGTAAGTATAATCATACTATATTTGTTCTTTGTATCTAGCCTACTTAACTTTGCGTATGTTTTCAAGGTTCATTCATGCACTAAGTAACATGTATCAGCATCTCATGCTATTACATGGCTAAATAATATTCCATTATGCATATATATTTTCTGTTTACTCATTCATCTCTTAATAGACATTGGGTTGTTTCCACACCTTGACTATTATGAATAATGCTACAAAAACTAATAAACAAGTATCTACTTAAGTCATCTTTTTCAATTATTTGGGGTATATTTTGAGGGCACAATTGCTGAGTCATATGTTGACCCCGTATTCAATCTTTTGAAGAACCACCAAACTGTTTTCCATACGAGGCACACCATTTTATATTCCTAACCAGCAATGTACAAAGTTCCAGTTTCTCCAAATACACAAAGCCACACTGCGTTATTTCGTTTTGTGGGTTTGGGCTTATTTACACGAGAATAGGTATAAACTGGTATCTCATTGTGGTTTTGATTTGCAATTCTCTAGCTGCTAATGATGTTAAGCATCTTTTCATGTGCTTCTTGGCTATTTGTATCTCCTCTTTGGTAAGGTCTATTCAAGCATTTTGCCTGTCAACTGAGTTTTGGGGACGGCTTCTGTTGATGTTGAGCTGTAATAGTCCTCTATATAGTCTACATATTAAACCCTTTTCAGATACACGATTTGCAAATATTTTCTCATATTTTGTGGGTTGCCTGTTCACTCTCTTGATAATGTCCATAGAAACACAAAAGTTTTTAATTTTAATCAAGTCCAGTTTATCTGTTTTTTACATTTGTTGCCTGCCTTTTTGGTGTCGTATTTAAGAAATCATTACCAACTCCAAAGTCCTAAATATATACACCTATCCCTTCTTCAGAGTGTTATAGTTTTGGCTCTTAAATTCAGGTCTCTGACCCATTTAATTTCTGTATATGGTATAAATAATCAAATTTCTTTCTTTTGTATGTGGACATCCAATTTTACCAGCACTTTTTTTTTGAAAAGTGTTCTTTCCCCCACTGAATGGTCTTGGCATTATGGTAAAAAATCAATTGACTAAAGATGTGAGGGTTTACTGGACTCATAATTCTATTCCATTTTTCTATACATCTGTTCTTCCACTAAGTATCACACTGTTTCAATGACTATACCTTCATAAGAAGTTTTAAAATTGAGAAGTATGACTCCTCCAACTTTGTTCTTCCTATTCAAAAATGTTGTGGCTGTTCTGGGTCCTTTAAAATTCCTTATGAATTGTATAATGAGTTTTTTTAATTTCTGCAAAACCACCAGTGGAATTTTAATGGGGATTACATTAAATCTGTAGATCATTTTGGGTAGTATTATCCTCTTAAAAATACTGTCTTCCAATTCAGGAGCTCAAGATGTCTTTCCATTTATTAGGTGTTTTTTAGTTTCTTTCTAACCTGTTTTGTAGTTTTCAGTGTGTAAGTCTTGCATGTGCTTCGCTAAATTTGCTCCTTAATATTTTATTTGTGCAGCTATGGTAAACGCAATTATTTTCTTAATTTCTTCCTTGGATTTTTCACTGCTAGTTTGCAGAAATGCAACTAATTTTTGCACACTGATTTTGTATCCTAGAACTTCGCTGAATACTTTTATTAGCTCAAACAGTTTTGGGAAGAGTTTTTTTAGGGTCTACTCTATATACAGTCATAGCTCATTTTATTGTACTTCATCTTATTGTACTTCACAGTTATTTTTTAACAAATTTACAACCCTGTATTGAGCAAGTCTATCAGCACCATTTTTTCAACAGCATTTTCTCATCTTATGTCTCTGTGTCACATTTGGGTAAAATTCACCATATTTCAAACATATTCATTATTATTATACTTGGTATGGTGATCTGTGATCATTGATCTCCAATGTAACCATACCCATATAAGACGGCAGACTTAATTGATAAATGGTACATATGTTCTGACTGTTCCACCAACTAGTTGTTTTCCATTTCCCCCACTCTCCTTGTGATTCTTGGTCTCAGGACCATGAGTTCAGCCCCACACTGGGCAAAAAGCTTTTTTACAAAAAAAAAAAAAAAAAAAAAAAAAAAAATTAAAAAAAAATCTTCCAGAAAGGATTCACCATCCTAGACATCATTAAGAACATTCCTGATTCATGGGAAAAGGTCAAAATATTTACATTAATGGGAGTTTGGAGGAAGTTGATTCCAACCCTCATGGATGACTCTGAGGGTTCAAGACTTAAGCAGAGGAAGTAACTGCAGATGTGGTAGAAATAGCAAGAGAACTCGAATCAGAAGTGGAGCTTGAAGATGTGACTGAATTGCTGCAATCTGATGATAAAACATTAACAGATGAAGAGTTGCTTCTTATGGATGAAGAAAGTGGTTTCTTTTTTTTTTTTTTTTTTTTTTAATTTTTTTTCAACGTTTTTTATTTATTTTTGGGACAGAGAGAGACAGAGCATGAACGGGGGAGGGGCAGAGAGAGAGGGAGACACAGAATCGGAAACAGGCTCCAGGCTCCGAGCCATCAGCCCAGAGCCTGACGCGGGGCTCCAACTCACGGACCGCGAGATCGTGACCTGGCTGAAGTCGGACGCTTAACCGACTGCGCCACCCAGGCGCCCCAAGAAAGTGGTTTCTTAAGAGAACTGTCAGAGCCACCCCAACTTTAAGCAACCACCACTCTGATCGGTCAGCAGCCAACAACACCAAGGCAATCAGCAAAAAGATTATGACTCCCTGAAAGCTCAGATGATGGCTAGCACTTTTTAGCAATAAAGTATTTTTTAATTAAGAAATGTACATTATTGTTTTAGACATAGTGCTATTGCACACTTAATAAATTACAATTAGCATAAGCATAACTTTTATATCCACTGGGAACTTAAATTCATTTGACTTGCTTTATTGTAATTTGCTTTACTGTGGTGGTCTAGAACCGAACCTGCAGTATCTCTGAGGTGTGCCTATATAAAACCATGCAAACTGAGATAGTTTTACTTCTTCTTTTCCAATTTTGAAGGCTTTTATTTCTTTTTCTTGCCTAATTACTCTGGCTGGAATTTCCAGTACAATGTTGAAGAGAAAAAGCAAAAGTGGGCATCGTGGTTTCATTCTTGAACTTAAGGGAAAATTTTTCAGTCATTCACCATTGAGTATGATATTAACAATAGTTTTGATATATATGGCCTTTATTACACTGAGGAAGTGTCCTTCCATTCCTAGTTTATGGCATGATTTTAACATGGAAAGATACTAGAATCACCAAATGCATTTTCTACACCAAGTAAGATGATTATGTGAGTTCTTCCTCCATTCTAGTTATGTGATATAGCACACTGATTTTCATCAGTGGCTTGATTGAGCCACCTTTGCAATCAAGGAATAAATCACACTTGGTCATAATACATAATCCTTTTAATATGTTTCTGGCTTCTGCTTGCTATTTTTTTGACATTTTTTTGCATTTATACTTATCAAGGATACTGTTCTGTAATTGTCTTTTCTGGAAGTGTCTTTGGCTTCAAAATCAGGCTAATGCTGGTCTCATAGGAGTTAGGAAGTACTGCTTGCTGCTTCTTAAATATTTTGGAAAAGTTTAAGAAGGAACGGTATTAATTCTTTATATGTTTGAGGAAATTCATGAGGGAAGCCATCTGGTTTCTGTCTTTTCTTTTTGGAGAGGATTTTTATTACTGGTTCAATCTCCTTACTTGTTGTAGAAGATTTTCTACTTCTTCTTCAATCAGTTTTTGCCATTTGTGTATTTCTAGCAATTTGCCCATTTCATCTAGGCCACCCAGTTTGTGGGTGTATTGTTGCTCTTAATTTTCTTATAGAACTGTTATTATTTCTATAAAGTTGGTGGGAATGTTCATGCTTAAATTTCTGATTTAGTGAATTGAGTCTTCTTTGTTTTCTTACTCAAAGATTTGTCATTTTTGTTAGTATTTTCAGAAAAACTAGTTTTCTGTTTTCTGCTTCATTTATCTCAGATCATTATTTCCTCCCTTCTGCTAACTTCTTTTTCAAAATCCTTCAGGTGTACATTTAGGTTACTAATTTCATATTTTTCTTTGTAATGTAAGCTTTCACAGCCATGAAATTCCCTCTGAGCACTACTTTTGTTGCATCCCATAACTTTTTGTGTATTGTATCTTAATTTTCATTCATTTCAAGGTATTTTCCAATTTCCCTTATCATTTCCTCTATAACCCAATGGCTGTAGAAGAGTGTGTTGCTTAACTTCCACATATTCATACATTTTCGAATTTTCCTTTTGTTACTGATTTCTAGATTTGTTTCACTGTGATCACAGAAGAAACTTGCATGATTTCAATCTTTTCAACTTTCTAAGACTTGTTTGTGGTCTAATCTTGAAAATGTTTCATGTGTACTTGAAAAGCATATATATTCTATTGTAGAGTGTATTATATATGTCTGTTAGGTATAATTGGTTTATAGCACTGTTCAGGTCCTCCATTTCTTCGTTGATCTTCGGTCTGGTTGTTGTAGCCATCACTGAAGTGTAGTATTAAAGTTTCTAATTATTAATGGAGAATTACCTATCTCTCCCTTCAAACCTTTCCACTTTTGTTTCCTATATTTAGGAGCTCTGTTATTAAGTATATATATGCTTATAAATGTTCTATCTTCCTGAGAAATTGAAACCCATCAATATATAATGAGCTTCAGTGTCTACTATAAACTTGTTTGACGTAAAATTGATTTTTTTCTGATGATAATATAGCTACTCCAACCATCTTTGGTTATTAGCATTTGAACAGAATATCTTTTTTTTTTTTTACTTAAATTCAAGTTAGTTAACATATAGTGTAGTATTGATATCAGTAGAATTTAGGGATTCATCACTTACATGTAACACTGAGTGCTCATCCCAACAAGTGTCCTCCTTAATGCCCATCACCCATTCAGCCTATACCTCCACCCACCTCTCCTCCAGCAACTCTCAGTCTGTCCTCTATAAAGTCTCTTATAATCTGCCTCCCTCTCTGTTTCTATCTTATTTTTCCTTCTTTCCCCTATGCTCATCTGTTTTGTTTCTTAAACTGTACATCTGAGCAAAATCACGTGGTATTTGCCTTTCTCTGACTTATTTCACTTAGCATAATACTCTCTAGTTCCATCCACATTGTTGCAAATGACAAGATTTCATTCGTTTTGAATGAAACAATGGCTGAGTAATATTCCATTATACATGTGTGTCACACATGTATCCATCAGTTGATGGACATTTAGGTTCTTTCCATAATTTGGCTATTGTTGATAGTGCTGCTATAAACATGGGTGCATATGCCCCTCTGAACCAGTATTTTTGTATTCTTTGGATAAATACCTAGTAGTGCAATTGTTGGGTCATAGAGTAATTCTAGTTTTAACTTTCTGAGAAACCCCCACCCCATGAGCTTTCCAGAGAATACATACAAATGGCTAACAGACACATGAAAAAATGCTCAGCATCACTCATCATCAGGAAAATACAAATAAAAACCAGAATAAGATACCGCCTCCCACCTGTCAGAATGGCTCAAATTAACAACACAGGCAACAACAAATGTGAGCAAAGATGCAGAGAAAGGATAACCCTCTCACACTGTTGGTGGGAATGAATGGAGTATCTTTTTTCCATCCTTTACTTTCAACTTCATTCTGTCTCTATCAAAAAATGAGTCTCTTATAGACATGATAGGTACAGTTATCTTCTTATCCATTCTGCCAATCTTTGTCTTTTACAGTATAATCTAAATTTTTTTTAAGTAGACTCCACACCCAATGTGGGGCTTGAACTCATGACTATGAGATCAAGAGTTGCATGCTTAGGGGTACCAGGGTGGCTCAGTTGGTTAAGCAGCTGACTTCGGCTCAGGCCATGATCTCACAGTTCATGAGTTCAAGCCCTACACTGGGCTTGCTGCTTTCAGCACACAGCCTGCTTCAGATCCTCTGTTGCTCTCTGTCCCTTCCCTGCTCGCACTCTCTATCTCTCAAAAATAAATGAACATTTATTTGGGTTGCATGAATGGCTTAGTCAGTTAGGCGTCTGACTCTTGGTTTCAGCTCAGGTCGTGATCTCACAGTTCATGAGTTTAAGCCCCACATTAGGCTTTGAGCTGGTGGTGTGGAGTCTACTTGGGATTCTCTCTCTTGCTCCCTCTCTCTGTCCCTCCCCTGCTTGCACCGTGTCTGTGTCTCTCAGAATAAATAAACTTAAAAAAAAAAAAAAATGAACGTTAAAAAAAAAAGGAAGAACTGCTTGCTTAGGGCACCTGGCTGGCTCAGTCGGAAGAGCATGTGACTCTTGATCATGAGGTTATGAATTCAAGCCCCACATTTGGTGCAGAGAGTACTTAACATCTTAAAAAAAAAAAAAAAAGTCACATGCCCTACGACTGAGCCTGCCAGGTGCTCCAATTAATCTATTTGACTTAAAGTAACTACTGATAGGGGTGCCTGGGTGGCTCGGTGGGTGAAGTGTCTGACTCTTGGTTTCAGATTAGTTCATGATCTCACAGTTTGTGTGTTCAAGCCCATCAGGTTCTGAGCTGTTGGTGGGACTCTTTCTCTCCCCACTGCTCTCTGTCCCTCCCGTGCTCTCTCTGTCTCAAAATAAAATAAACTTTAAAAATTAAAAAAATAAATAAATAAAGTAACTACTGGCAAGGAAGGATTTACTTCTGCCATTTAGAAACTATTTGCTTACTGTAGGTCTTAAATGTTTTTTGTTCCTCAATTCCTCCATTACCACATTTTTTGTATTTAATAGATTTTATGCAGTATACCATTTGATTCTCTTCCCATTACTTTCCTACACATATTTCAGTTATTTTCTTAATGGTTACCATGGAGACTACAATTAACATCATAAACTTATAATAGCATAATTTGAACAATATCAACATAATGTCAACAGTATACATGATGGTGCTATGTCTCTACTCCTTCTACTTACAGTATTATCATAGATTACACTTTTACACATTACATGCCCATTAACATAGATTTATAATCTTCATTCTATACATTTGCTTTTCTTCAATCACATAGGAAAAAATGAGGAGTTACAAACCAAAAGTGAAGTAAAACTATCTTTTATATTTACCTATATAGCTATCATGCTCTTTTTAGCATTTCATGTAAAGCAGATTTACTAATGATGAATTCCTTTTTTTTTTTTTTTTTTTTGATTTTTTTTTTTTTAAGTAATATCTAATACCCAATTCAGGGCCCAAATCTACAGCCCCAAGATTAAGAGTCACATACTCCACTGACTGAGCCAACCAGGTGCCCCTTCCCTCACTTTTTGTTTACCTGAGAATATCTTAATGTTGACTTCATACTTAAAGAATAGTTTTGTCAAATATCAAATTGTTTGATATTTTCTCTCTCAGAACTTACATCAGCACACTGCTTTCTGGTTCCAAGGTTTTGCATGAAAAATCAATTGTTAATCTTATTAAAGATCCCTTGTATGCTAAGAGACACTACTCTTGTTGCTGCTTTCAAGATTCTCTATTTGTCTGTGGCTTTTGACAATCATACTATCATGTGTCTCATTGTAGGCTTCTTTGAAATTAATCTGCCTGGAGTTCATTGAGTTTCTTGGATATACAGATTCATGTCTTTCACATCAAATTTGGTACGTTTTAGTAATTATTTCTCCAAATATTCTTTCTCTTTCTCTCTCCCTTCTCCTTTTGGGACAATCATAATGCAAATGTTGTTCTCCTTAGTGATATCCCACGGGTCCTTCAGGCTCTATTCACTTTTCCTCATTCTTTTTTTCTTTTTCTTCTCAGACACAATAATTCACTTTGTTTCATCTCCAGGTTCACTCATTCTTTCCTGCCTACCCCTATCTGATGCTGCATCCCTCTAGAAAATTTTTTAATATCAGTTATTGTACTTTTTAGCTCCAGAATTACAATTTAGTTCCTTTTGATAATTTCTAGATCTTTATTACTATCTCAATTTGTTGATACATCATTTTCTAGAATTCTTTTAGTTTCTAAAACTTTTAGTTGTTTGTCCATACTTTCCACTAGCTCTTTGAGCATGTTTCCAAAAATTGATTTAAAATATTTGCCTATGGGGCACCTGGGTGGCTCAGTTGGTTAAGCTTCTGATTCCAGCTCAGGTCATGGTCTCTCATGGTTGTGAGATCCATTTGTGAGATCCTTTGCCAGGCTCTGGGCTGAGAATGGAGACTGCTTAAGATTCTCTCTCCTTCTGCCCTTTTCCCCCACTCCTGTGCACTCTCTCTCTTTCTAAAAATTAAAATTATATGTATTTAAAAAAGAGCCATGAAAATCTGAAGCAAACATCTAATCATAAATTTATAGGTTCCAAGATATCTTACATTCTAGAGAAGTTGTAGAGGTTAGATAAATTCATGGTACTTGATTGGCATATTAACTCTTGTTCCTTAAAGGACTTTTTATTTTCCCTCTATTTCAATCATAGTTATCTTATTCTTACCACAAACACCCTTAACAGTCTGCTCAACTGTTCATATTATATCATGTTTAAAAATACAACAGATTTAGTCAACTTTATAAATACACAGACCTCTATAAATGTCTCATTATAAAGTATAATTTGCCAACAGATTTCTATCACAAAAAAAAATCATGCCATGTCAACAAAATTTATAATTTCCCATTAAAGATTAATTTGTTCTAATACATATAAGAACTTCATTCCACTAGTGGGTGATCGTATATATAGCAGAAATGATCAGGACAGATATTAAAACAAATAACGGTGTTATTGCACAATTTGCCTTTGCAGACAGAACAGTCTGCATTTTAGCATTTTTAATACATAAATTAGATTGACACACCCAGTACTGCTTAAGACAGAATCTCCCCAAATTCCTTCTAATACTGAGCTTTCAATTAATTCATATGTAATGTTTAAATTTAGCGATCTTCTTCTAAGTTCATTTCAGATCAGATTTAAATCTAGGACTTTGCCAATATTCTGCTTTTACTGGGAAGTGTCAGGACTACACCCCACTTCAAGTTCTTGAATGAAATTATTAATTAACTCTTTCTTTCAAAAATGTTTGTCAAGAAAACCGTAGCTGGAGTGGGAAACGTGCAGGGCCTCTGCCCTCACAGAGCAGGCCCCCTTATTCAAAGTCTTTTGGAGTGGGAAAGTCAAAAGATGGAAGAGATTTTGTAGAATCTAAGCTTTAAACCCCAGTTCCACCACTTGCTAAACATTAGGCAAGTTAATTAATCTTTCTAACCTTTAATTTCTCCCTTTACAAAATGAGTTTAATACCAACTATTTCACAAAGTTACTTCAAGGGTTACATGTTAAAATACAGTAAGTACCTAGTACAAAACTGGGAACATTACTAAATATTCACAATATTCACAAATCTAGAGCCTGGCACATAGAATCCATTCAATACTCATGAATGAATAATCCACTCTGAGACAAAAAAATTTTAAATGGCATTTCCAAAGGAAGTGCATCAAAGATAAAATATAGTATTTTAATCCAATTATTGTTCCAAATATGGGTAATGAGCAGCTTTTACTTCATTCTACACTCCTTAATTTGGACTTTCATTTATGCTTTAAAATATGTATTTTGAAGCACATAAGCATATCATCTAGTAATGTAAAAGGGGAATTAAAAGTCAATTTTTAAAACCTCATACTAACCCAAAATGCATACTATTGGAACCTAAAGCCAAATTTGGTATAAAATTTAACTAACAAAAAAATAAATAAAATGGCTTGTCCCAGAAATTCAGGCACTCACTACAAAACACACCAAAGTTATTTATCAATTTTACTGAACCAACCACTCATGGGTACAAAAAACAAGATGGCTTATTTTAGTCTCTGAGCATTATTTTTAACATATAATAATGTGTTAAAGTGTAGCTTCAAGCAAACATTTTGAGTTAATCAGAGTAAAACCATTTTATAGATGCTAATATTTACCTGTTTGAGTCCTTCATCAGTAAGTTTGTCCTGGTTGCCTACATGAACTTTCTGAAGTAAAGGACAATGAGAGGCAACCGCAATAATAGAAGTGTCAGAAAGCTGTTTACACCTGTAGGCTGTATACCTAAGAAGTCCAGGACACTTAAATGCTAGAACACATACGCCTGTATCAGACATACTGCGACAATCAGAAATGTTGATTTCAATTATATTCTGACTTCTTGATGCAATTTTTTCCAATAATTCATCAGTGACCTAGGAGGAAAAAAAGGAATAAGTTTAAACTTTTGCTAAAAGTAGAAACTTACTTTCCATTCTTTTATTAAGTTTTCCCCCAATAAGTAATAATTAGATTACAGCATGAAAACCACAATCAAAAGAAAACCTTCTTATTGAATATTAAAGCATAACAAGAACTGTGGTATAGTATAAAATGCATACTTAGTCTTTGTTTCTAATTCCTAGAACAGAGCCTCCACAACTCTTGGAATTTCCTGATTGATAGGAGTGTCCTTTGTTATTCATAACAAGCCCCTTTTGACCACACCTGAGTTTATACTAATGAAATGACTTAAACGGGGGCCCCTAGATGATACCTTTAGGATGAGGTCTGGTCACCAGAAAAACCATGTGATTAGAAAGTGGTAACTGTCAGCCTCAACACCTGACTTCCTGGGAGGGTACAGGAGCTAGAGACTAGGTTAGAAAAACTTTTCAACAATGAAAATTGAAGAGCTTCTAGGTTGGCGAACACCTTAAGGAGCCAGGAGGGTGACAGGCCCACAGACTCTATGGAAGCTCCACATCTTCTCCACCCCCCGTACTTTGTCCTAGGCATCTTTTCCATTTGGCCAGTCCTGAGCTGTATCCTTTACAATAAACCAGTAAAAGTATTTTCCTGAGTTCTGTAAGTCATTTTAGCAAATTATCAAACCTGAGGAAAGACTAGAGGGAACTCTTGAAGTCACAGCTGGTCAGTGAGAACTACTGGTGACTCCTGGGACTCATGAGGGGTATATGAAGAGGGGACAGTCTTATAGGACTAAAGCCCATAATCGGTGATGTCTGCATTAACCCCAGGAGTTGGTGTCAGAATTGCACTGAATTGTTAGATACCCAGTTATTATCAGAGATTTTTTTAGAATGAAAAAAACTCCACACATCTGGTGTCATAAGTGGTATGGAAAAACACCAAGCAAAAATATATGTGTTAATTTTCATTGAAAGCCTAAGATCTATCCTTATCAGGAAAGTTACTTTAACTTTCAAAGTTAAATTTTGAAAAAGTTTGAATACACAAAATTATACTGAGATTTTAATTGCTTTGTTTTCTATTTTTAACCCAGCAAACAGTGTGTATCAGTCATCACATTATATGAATTGTAACTTATTATACCTAGTATTAGATGATCCCTACCACAAAATATAAATTTTAATTGTTTTACTACTTTTTTATTTAAACTTTATTTTTTATTTTTTTAATATACATTTATTTTTGAAAGAGAGAGAGAGAAAGAGACACACAGAGTACAAGTGGTGAAAGGGCAGAGAGAGAGGAAGACAGACTCTGAAACAGGCTCCAGGCTCTGAGCTGTTATCATAGGGACTGATGTGGGACTCAAACTTGGGAATGGCGAGATCATGACCTGAGCTGAAGTCACCACTTAACCAACTGAGACACCCAGGTGCCCCTTTAAAAAAAAAAAAATTAATGTTTATTCATTTTTGAGACACAACGAGAGACATAGCATGAGTGAGGGAGGGGCAGAGAGACAGGTAGACATAGAATCTGAAGAAGGCTCCAGGCTGTATCAGCACAGAGCCTAACACAGGGCTCGAACTCACCGATGCAGAATCATGACGTGAGCTGAAGTAGGACACCAAGCCAAACAGGTGTCCCTTTACTACTTCTATCAGAATACTACCTCATATATATATATATAGAAAATACATCATTTTGTTTATGAACACATCCAAGATTACATACAAATGTCCATATCAAATACCTTTTATCAAAAAAACCCTCAAAGCTAGAGGTGCTTTAAGTGTCCAACTCAGCTCAGATCATAATCTCAGGGTTCATGGGTTTGGGCCCCACATCAGGCTCTGTGTTGACAGCTCAGACTGGAACCTGCTTCAGATTCTGTGTCTCCCTCTCTCTCTGCCCCTCCCCTGCTCGCACTCTGTCTCTGTCTCTCAAAAAAATAAATTAAAAAATGTTAAACAAAATTTGTTTTAATTTATATAAAAAACATACCTCAAAGCTAAGTATGAGTAACCTTAGAATTCATGTGGTAAAAAACTCACATGGCCGTCTGAATTTTAAACATAATTTTTAAAAAATCAACCTGTACATATTCTATACCCAATCATGGAATAAGTCACAGGGATGAAAGGTACAGCATAGGGTGTATAGTGAATGGTGTGGCAATAGCCTTGTACAGTGAGAGATGGCAGCTACACTTGGGATGAGCACAGCATTACGTATAGAGTTGTCAAATCACTATGTTGTACACCTGTAAAAGTATACTTCAATAAAAAATAAGTAAGTAAACAAATAAAAAAGAAAAAGAGGGTTAATATTATTCAAGTCCCCTGAGTACAAATAATGGTCAAAGAAGATGCACATGATGAAATTTATTTATTTTTTTTTAATTTTTTTAACGTTTATTTATTTTTGAGACAAAGAGAGACAGAGCATGAATGGGGGAGGGGCAGAGAGAGAGGGAGACACAGAATCGGAAGCAGGCTCCAGGCTCTGAGCGGTCAGCCCAGAGCCCGACGCGGGGCTCGAACTCACGGACCGCGAGATCGTGACCTGAGCTGAAGTCGGACGTTTAACCGACTGAGCCACCCAGGCCCCCCGCACATGATGAAATTTAGAACAGAAGTAAAGAACTGTAGTGCTGAGGAGCACTAAAAGTAAGAGACAAGGCTGAAACTACCTTTATGCTCCCTGGAAAAAGCATAAATATAGACAGTTACCTTCAAAGTTAAAACCTGGACATAGCTCTCCTTTTATCTTTTCTTCTTTTTTCATCTCCAGACATAACTACCAATAGAAGGGTAAAGCTATTCTTAGCCTGAGTTTGTAACAAACAGCTCAGATATCCAAGAGTACTAAAGAGCCAATGGATTATTTCACATTACTTCTTTCCACTCTACCAGCCACAATAACTAAATACTCACTATTCTCCCTGGACACAAATTTCATGGACCCAGGCAGGGAAATGACTAGTTCTGTAATTATTTCAGCTTCTAACCAATGAGGCAGAAAAACAAAAAGAAAACTTACACATAAATGTCCAGGATTTGCTTATTTTGTTTAAAGTGAACGAGTGATACACACACACACCCCCCACGTAAACTACTAGTGGTATGCTGCATGCAGTTGGCTTGTACCAACTCACAAGAGCCTGCAATGTGTACCTCTTTCCAAATCAGGGACATCACCGCATTCAGTGATACCACATCCGTAGCCTCAAATAGGCCATGGTGGGAGCATTTGCACCACAAAAACTAGCAAATATTACAAATTACAGCTTTCTATTTGTTTGTTTTTGAAAGGAGTTGTTAAACATGTGGCAGCACACCAGTACCTAACAGTATCATGGATTTAGAACAGGTTCAGTACTCCAATAAAATCCTACTCTTATTGAATATTTTTATGCATTTCAATGCCAAGTTCTAACAATCAAGTCCAAAAGAAGTTCTAACAACCAAGTCCAAGTCCAAAAGAAAAAAACAACAAGTCCAACAAATTGTATGTAATAAGCACTATTAACTCTACCTTTTTTCCTAACTTATGCCACCATATGAACACATTAGGCAGCCAGGCAATAGGGAAGATTAGAAAATTAATCAAAAGGAAAATAAAAACAAGATATCTTAGCCCATTTTGCTTCTATTTATTCATCTATAACAGTAGTGTGAGAATGCTTAAACTATTGGGGCACCTGGGTGGCTCAGTCAGTTAAGTGTCTGACTCTGTTTCAGCTCAGGTCATGATCTCACGGTTCATAGGATTGAGCCCCACATTGAGCTCTGCACTGACAGTGCAGAGCCTGCTTGGGATTCTCTCTCTTCCTCGCTCTCTGCCCCTCCCCCAATCTCTCACTCACACACACACACACTCTCACTCTCTCACTCAAAATAAACTAAAATTCTTCAACAAAAAAATTTTTAAAAAATACTTATACTATTCACCTATAACAACAGTGTAAAGATACTATAATTAATAGTATAATAATAACACATTAAAAGGGATAATAATAGTATCAACTCAAAACGTTGTTGGAAGGTTCAAATGCTTTAGTATGTGTAAAGCCCAGAGAACAGTACATGGCATATCAGCAGTACTATATATACATATGCCATCATGTTCTACTACTAAACTAAAATTCATGATATAATTCCTACAAAAAGGGGGGGAAAGCTTAATAACTTTCTTTAAACGTAATGAAAAAAGGGAGAAGACAAAGAGGACTTAGACAAAAGGATTAAGAAGCAACCCAAAATTACTAATCCACATTAAATATCTTCTTCACCACAAGAACCTAGCTATAACATAAATTCACACAAAAAAATTACTGAAGCATGGAATTATAAGTTACAGTCATTCGAACTATCTTGAAAAACTCCAACATGAAAGAAATGATTTCTGAAGAGAAATAAAGATATTTGTTGGGTAGGCCAAGGTGTTTCTTAGAATTAGATTCCATACCTGCTGACGACTACTAAGATCCAGCTGCTTCCAAAACTGGAAATCTAAACAAAGGTCACGCCAGTACTTGCAAACCAACGAGGCAGAAAGGCAACGCTCATCCAGGGATAAATTGGAAAATATCTGTAAATAAAAAAGGAACCATATAATATGTGCTAAATACTTCAAAAGCACAGGAACAGGTTTTTGTTAATTAGAAAAAATTAACTTTTAAAACAGAAAACCATCTTGAATACAAGTGGCCATTGTTAGAAAAGTCATCATTAGGGACAGCCCTAAAGAGGGTATGAGAGTTAAGAATGTGTGTTAACATTACCTTCTATGTAAAAAGAGTGGGTGTGAGAGCAGGGGGATTTCTTTCTAGAGAGAGAAAATGTGTGTTTGCCAGTATTAAAATTTTTACAATTAAGGTATATATCAATAAATACAATGTGTGGACCATATTGGGATCCTGAACTGAACCAACTATAAGAAGGTT
Organism: Panthera uncia; assembly: GCF_023721935.1. NCBI lineage: Eukaryota > Metazoa > Chordata > Mammalia > Carnivora > Felidae > Panthera > Panthera uncia. Next base: position 83,248,565 of record NW_026057577.1, read on the forward strand.
CTTCTGAGACAATCAGATAAAACTGAACACAAGATATTAGAAATCAGAAAATTATTATTCACTTTTTAAGCTTTGATTATATTGTAGTTATACTCATACTGTGGTTACGTTTTATAAAAGTATTATGCATTTTAGATATATACTTTAGTGTTTATAAATAAAATGATATCTAGAATTTGCTTTCAGATACCTTATCAAAAACAAAAAAAAGTTGGTGAAAAAGAAAACAAGAAAGGCAGAATACTGAAAACTAATAAAACTGGTTGAAGATACATGGTGGAGGGCAGGTTAATTATAGTATTTTCTACTTTGGTTTGTATATGATAATTTCCATAACACTAAGTAAAAATTTTAACCAGAACATGTGCTCTAACACTAAATTGTCTTATGCTGGGTTTAAATCATGGCTCCACCATTTATTATCTATGCAACCTTGGACAAATTACTTACTCTCTCTGTACCTCAATTTATCTTTAAAATGGGGATAATAGGGATTGCCTGGGTGGCTGACCTCATCTCAGGTCATGATCTCACCATTCATGATTCTGAGCCCCACATTGGGCTCTCTGCTGTCAGCATGGAGACCACTTCAGATCCTCTGTCCCCCTCTCTTCTGCCCCTCCCCTGCTCTCATTCTCTCTCAAAAATAAACATTAAAAATAATAACAATGATAAATAAAATAAAATGGGGATAATATAGTATTGACCTGATAGAGTTATTGTGAGGACTAAAGGAGTTCAAAGTTTTGGAAACAGTATCTGGAGCAGAGTAAATAGTATATAAATGATTCCTATCATTACTATGACCTAAAGTGGTAAGCCTCTGGGCAGGCAAAAGTTGTAGACATCTCAGCTAGAATCTCTACTATATTTAAATCTTAAGCCTGGGGAAAATAACTACCTTCTCTTCACAGCTACCATTCTTTTTCCAAGGGTCTACTGAGAAATAAAAAATATGTGTAAGAATCACCAGCAAAGATGACATTAAGCCCACTACAATCTCTCACTCCCACTCATGACAACTAAAACCTATGGACAACATACTAAAAGCAATTAACTCAGGACTCCAAAAGGTTAGTAAATAGGGGCACCTGGCTGGCTCAGTCAGTAGAGCTCACAACTCTTGATCTTGGGGTTGTGAGTTTGAACCCCACAGGAGGCATAGAGATTACTTAAAAATAAAATCTTTTTAAAAAGTTTTTAAACATTAAAAATAAATAAAAGGTTGGGTGCCTGGATGGCTCAGATGGTTAAGCATCTGACCTTTGATTTCAGCTGGGTCATGATATCACAGTTAGGGAGACTGGGCCCTGAATCCAACTCTGCGCTGATATCACAGAGACTGCTTGGAATTCTCTCCCCCTCTCTCTGCCCCTCCCCCATGCTCTCTCAATAAACATTAAACTCAAACTCATGCTCTCAAAATAAACATCAAACAAATAAATAAATGTTAGTAACAGATGGATTGGGGAAGTGAGCCAAAACTTAAAGAATAGTCAGTAATAGGAATGAGTTTCCTGAGTTGTTTTTTTTTTCTCCCATCATGGAATAGGATGGCCCCTGTGCAGAACTGTACATAAGACACAACTAAACTACAGAGATAAAACCATCTTTCTGGACAGAATGTGAGACAGAAAATGTGAGAACCTTCATTTTGGGTTTTCTTTCTTTTCCCTTTTCTTTTCTCTGTTGGCCATGTCCCAATACAGCCTAAGTCACAGAGCTGCAATGTGGCAGCTGTGTAGACACCTAAGACTCTGAAAGTAAAACCATTTTTCTGGCCAGTAGAACCAGCAAAGAGAACTCTGTGGACCAAAGAGTGTGCAAGGAATCCTCACTACCTTTTTTGCCACAAGGCAATGGGATGACATATTTAAAGTGCTGAAAGGAAAACTGTTAAGAACTCTGTATATCTGGCAAAACTATTCTTCAAAAATAATGGAGAAATTAAAATATTCCCAGATGAGCACCTGGGTGGCTCACCAACTGACTTTGGCTCAGGTCATGATCTGATAGTTCATGGGTTCGAGCCCCGCATCAGGCTCTGTGCTGACAGCTCAGAGCCTGGAGCCTGCTTCAGGTTTTGTGTCTCCCTCTGTCTCTGCCCCTTCCCTGCTCATTCTCTTGTCTCTCTCTGTCTCTCAAAAATAAACGTTTAAAAAAATATATTAAAAAAAAATATTTCCAGATAAATAAAAACTGAGGGAGTATGTCACTAGTAAACCTGAGTGTAAGAAATGCTAGAGGGAGCTCTTCAGACTTAAATGAAAGAGCATAAGCCAGCAGCTTGAAATCACATGCAGAAATAAAAAACAACAGTGGGGCGCCTGGGTGGCTCAGTCAGTTGGGCGTCTGACTTCGGCTCAGGTCATGATCTCATGGTCCGTGAGTTCGAGCCCCGCGTCGGGCTCTGTGCTGACAGCTCAGAGCCTGGAGCCTGTTTCAGATTCTGTGTCTCCCTCTCTCTCTGACCTTCCCCCATTCATGCTCTGTCTCTCTCTGTCTCAAAAATGAATAAACGTTAAAAAAAAAAAAAAAAAAACAGGAAAGATAGGTGTTTGTGTAGGTAAATATAAAATCTATAACTAATGTATTTTGGACTTGTACCCCTTTTATTTTGTACATGATTGAGAAGAAAACTACAAGGGCATCTGGGTGGCTCAGTCGGGTAAGCATTCCACTTTGGCTCAGGTCACGATCTCCTGGTTCATGAGCTCGAGCCTCACTTCGGGATTCTCTCTCTCTCTGCCCCTCATGGGTAGTGTCTGTCTGTCTCTCTCTCTCTCTCTCTCTCTCTCTGCCCCACACTTAGTCATACTCTCTCTCAAAAATAAAAAAATAAAAAATATGTAAAATAATAATTATAAATCTATGTTGCTGGGCACAAAACACATAAAAATATATGACAGGAAGTACATAAATATAGAAACAAAGTTTTTATATATCATTGAAACCATGGTATTTATATTTGTAGGTTAAGTGTCTAACAATAAGGGGTTTTTTTCAAATTTATATTTAAATTCTAGTCAGTTAACATACAGTGTAATATGGTTTCAGAAATAGAATTTAATGATTCATCACTTACATATGATACCCAGTGCTCAATACAAGAGCCCTCCTTAACGCCCATCACCCATTTAGTCCATCCCCCACCAAGTTCCATCAACCCTCAGTTTGTTCTCTATAGTTAACAGTCTTTTATTGTTTCTCTCTCTCTTCTCCCCCTTCTCGTAAGTTCATGTTTGTTTGTTAAATTCCACATGAGTGAAATCCTATGATATTTGTCTTCCTTTGACTTATTTCACTTAGCATAATATACTCCAGCTCCATACATTGTTGCAAATGGCAAGATTTCATTCTTTTTGATGGCTGAGTAATAATCCATTGTGTATATATACCACATCTTCTTTATCCATTCATCAGTCAGTGAACATTTGGGCTCTTTCCATAGTTTGGTGACAGTAAGATTTTTTTATTGTAGTAGGTCTAACATTAAGCTTTTGATCGCCATGATATCCATTTCAAAAAACATTTATCTTGAATAAACATATTGCCAGCTGTATGACACAGCTACTAGAAAAACCACCACATAAGCAATGAGGCTGCCCCATCTGTGAAGTTCTGTCAGAAAACTCCAGGTAACCTAAATAACTGACTACATGAGTGACCCTATTTTCTCCTTCCTCAGGCCCTAATTCCTGCCTTTCTGCTTTAAATTAGCCAATAGAGTGAATGAGAAAAACCCTAAGCACTCCATAACTGGACCCTAATAAAGGCTGAGCCCCAAGTCTGCTTTCTCTTTCTCTCTGCTCTCAACCTGGCTAGATGGCCCTTGGCATGTTATATATATCATAATAAGAACCCACAGAGCTGGCCCAGCAATAAACGGGGGCCCTGGTTGGTGAAATGTCTGTGGAGTATGCCTTGAGTAATGTGTGCCTGAGTGAACACTGCAGGCATTTCTGACATAATGTACTACCATAGACAGGCTCAAGACCAACAAAACAGTATTAATTCAAACTAGGTTGTTATAAATTATGATGCTTATATCCACCAGAGCAAATATTAAGGAACTAACTAAATATACATACATAGAAGAAAAGAGAAGGGAATCAAAATAGTACACTTAAAATATTTCATAAAAAGGGCAATGGAGGAATTGATGAACAAAAAGTATAAGACAGAAAACAAGAAAAATGCAGAAATATTTCCTTATCAGTAATTACATCAAATATAAATACATTAAACTCTCCAATTCAGAAACAGAGAATGAAAGAATGGAACATAAAGATGATCAAGGGGTGCCCAGGTGGCTAAGTTGGTTGAACATCCGACTTCAACTCAGGTCATGATCTCACCATTCATGGGTTTGAGTCCCATGTTGGCCCCAAGTTGGGCTCTGTGCTAACAGCTCAAAGCCTGGACCTGCTTCAGATTCTGTGTCTTATTCTCTCTGCCCCTCCCCTGTTTCCCTGTGTTTCTATCTCAAAAATAAATATTAAAATATTAAAGAATAATAATAACAATAAAGATGATAAAATTACATACTGTCTATAAGAGACTGACTTTAGACCCCAGGACATAAATGGATTAAAAAGATGGAAAAACGTATTCTATTCAAATAGTAACCAAAAGAGAACTGCAGTGTCCCCATTAATGTCAGACAAAATAGACTTTAAGACAAAAATTGTTACGAGACCAAAAAAATTTACAGAATGATAAAAGGTTAATCCACTAAAACGATATAACAATTAAATATGTACATGTAACAGAAGTCCAAACTAGATCAACCAAAAACTGATTGAAGAGTTGAAGGGAAAAATAAATAGTTCTACAAGAGAAACACCAAACCCCCATTTTAATAACAGATAAAACAACCAGACACAAGATAAATGAGGAAACTGAAAATGTTAACGCTTAAACCAACTAGGCCTAACAGATATTTATACAGCACTCCACCCAACAACAGCAGACTACACTTTCTTCTCAAGTGCACATAGATAAGCCATATGTTAGCCACAAATCAAATCTCAATAAATTTTAAAAGACTGAAATCACACAAAATATCTTTTCTGACCACAATGGAATGACATTAGAAATTAGTAACAAAAGGAAATATAGAAATATGTGGAAATTAAACAGCACATTTGAAAACAATCAAAAAAAAAATCACACGGAAAAGCAAAAAGTACTTTAAGATCAATGAAAACAAAAACACAATATCCCAAAATTTATTTTTTCTTAGATTTTTTTAATGTTTACTTATTTTGAGAGAGACAGAGAGCATATAGGGGAAAGGCAAAGAAAGAGAAAGAGAGAGAATCCAAGCAGGCTCCACACTCGACATGGGACTCGATCTCACGAACTACAAGATCACAACGTCAGCCGGAATCAAGAGTTGGACACTTACCCTAATGAGCTACTCAGGCACCCCTAAAGATTTTACTTTTAAGTAATCTCTCCCACCCAACATAGGACTGGAACTTACAACCCTGAGATGAAGAGGTTCATGCTCTACTGACTGAGCCAGCCAGGTGCTCCCAACATCCCACAATTTATGGAATATAACTGTAAATAACTGTATTAAAAAGAATAAAGATCTCAAACGAATAACCTACCTAACCTTCCACCTTACAGAACTACAAAAGGAGAAGAAAACTAAATATAGGCCAAGGAGAAGGAAGAAAATAAAAATCAGAGCAAATGTAAATGAAATATAGACTAGAAAAACAATAGAAACAAAGAAAACATAAGTCCATTCTTTGGAAAGATCAACAAAATTAACAAGCCTTCAGCAGATTAAAAAGAGAGAACACTCAAATTACTAAAATATGAATGAAAATAGAGATATCGGGGTACCTGGGTGGCTCAGTCAGTTAAGCATCTGGCTTGGGCTCAAGTCATGATCTCGAGGTTCTTGAGTTCGAGCCCTGCATTAGACTGATATCAGCATGGAACCCACTTCAGATTCTCTGTCCCTCTCTCTCTTTGCCCCTCCCCTACTAATGCATGCACACTCTCTCGCTCTCTCTCAAAAATAACCATTAAAAAAAAATAGACATCATTGCCAACCTTACAGAAACAGAATTATAGAATACTATGGCAACTAAACAACCTAGATGAAATGGACAAATTCCTAGAAGCATACAAACTTAAAAAAAATAATAAAACTGACTCAAGAAGAGAAAATCTGAATAAAAAGTAAAAATACTAAATCAGTAATCAAAAAACTTCCAACAAAGAAATGCCAAGGAACAGAGGGCATAATTAGTGATACATCTGAAGAACTAATACTAATCCTTAAATTCTTCCAAATTGGAGGATGAGGGAACATTTCCTAACTCATTCTATGGAGTCAGATACCAAAGCCAAACAAAGACATCCCGAGAAAACTACAGACCAATGTCTTTTATGAAAACAGATGCAAAAATCTTCAACAAAATATCAGCAAACTTATACCAGTACATATTAAAAGTATTATATACCATGGCCAAGTAGGATTTATCACAGAAATGCAAAAGTGATCCAAAATGTAAAAAATAAATACATTTAATGAACCATATTACTGAAATGAAGGGGGGTTTTCTGTATAAATTTTTATTTTTATTACCTATGAATTCTACCCTCCTCCCCTAGATCAAGAAGGCAGACACAATAGCATTTTTGATGGTTTGCATTCCTTTTTGAATATACAAGTTTCCATTTGTTTCATTGCTTTTCAAACTAAAATACATCTTTTAGAATTTCCTGCAGCTCAAACGAGTTGATGAACATTTTCTCAGGTTTTATTCATGACATAATATCATTGTTTCTTTTTTCCTGAAACAATTGTTGATCATATATAGAATTCTGGGTTGATAGTTTAGGGGCTTTTTGTGTTTTTTTTTTTCCCACTCATCACTGTAAAGATGTTGGTCCAATATCCTCTAAAATCCATTATTTTTGAAGCTATGGACCCTTTGAAAATATTGTTCCATTTAGATACAGTGCAATTTTCCTCTCACCGTTTTAGATGTTGAAGGGGTTTTTTTAATGACCATCTCAACAGACAACAGATACACAAAAGCACTTGACAAAATCCAATACCCTTTCTTGATAAAAATACTCATAAAACTATAAATAAAAAGAATCTTCCTTAACTTGATAGATGGCACATCTATTAAAAACCTACAGCTAACATTATACTTAATGATGAAAGATGAAAGGTTTTTCCTGAGATAAAGAACAAGACAAGGCTGTCTGCTGCCTCCATTGTACTAGAGATTCTGGCCTGGGCAACTATGCACGAAAAAGAAATGAAAGGCATCCAGGAAAGGAAGAACTAAGGTGTTCTCTAGTCACAGATATCATGATCTTATATATTACAAAAATCCTAAAGAACACACAAATAATTTAGAGCTAATAAGTATTTCCGCATATTAACAATAACTCAAAAATGAAAACATTTCCATTTATAATACTAAAAAAATAAAATACTTTTTTATAGATTCCATTTCCTTCTATTGAGAGTCACCATTTGTCGGGTCAGTATCATCATATTCTGCTATCACTTGAAAACGTTTCCTTCTATTCTTTTAACATGTTTATAATAGCATTTTGAAGTTTTTATCTTTTAAGTTTAATATTTGAGTCCACTCAGGTATTTTCTATTAACTGCACTCTTTTCTCTCAGTATAGGTCACGTTTTTCTGACTCTTGACATGTCTCCTGGCTTTTTGTTAAAAACAAGACATTTTAGATAACTTATTATCAAAAATATACCAACTCTGGAATTTATTTTTCAGAATTTTTTGAAAGATTTTATGTTTAAAGTAATCTCTACACCCAAAAAGGGACTTGAAATCACAACCCTGAAATCAAGTCATATGTTCTAATGACTGAGCCTGCCAGTCACCCCCAGAATTTTTTAATTTCCCTGGCCTTAAAGAGTGGGATCTATGTCTCCTGCAGTGTCAACATCTCTGCTCAGGTTTTAATACTAACCTATTTTTTTTTTCACTATGGCTTCCTAAGTAGGTTACCCTTTATCTGCATAGCTTAGTTTTCAGCTAGTTATCTGGGCAAAGGTATGCTCACACATTTCAAACCTGCTCTTCAATCTGTGTGTGGGATGGGAAGAGCACATTCAAGCCTTGGCCAGTTCTCAAGTTTGCCTTGGCCCCTGCTTTCTGCTAGACACTTTCAGGTGTCCCCAGCACATATGCATAGTTTCACCAGGGATACATGGAGAACTTATCCCTTTATGGTATTCTCAATTCCAAGGTCTGCCTGTTAAAAACCTGGCTGGTCCCCCACGCATCCCAATTAGCACCACAATCTCACACTTGCAAATAATGTGAGTTTTCCCTGCTTCCCATCAAGTTCATCACTTTAAGTTGACAAATACATGTTTTCACTTGCTGCCACAAACCAGCAGGGCCGCTGGTTTCCCAAACTTTCATTCTTGCCACAGGAACTGGGGAGAGGTGGGGCACACAGTAGGGGTCTTCATGCAAGAATGCTGTAGATATCAACCGTTCTTAAAAGCTCTAGCTGTTTTCCTAAAAATAAGTGCTTCTGAGTTTTTGCCTGCCAAATTTCCATAGCCCAAATAGTTTCAGACAATTTTACCTAGTTTTACTTTATTTTTGTGGAGAGCAGTCACCAAACTCTTCATGCAGTCATAGCTGGAAGTCCCTCTCTTGTGGATGTTTTTTATGCTCACCTTCCCCATTTTATAAAATGAGAAATAAAGATTCTGGGAAAGTATATCATTTGTTTAAGGTTAAAGGACTTATGTGGTTTTAAAGGGCTAATGTGTCCCTTAACAAGTAGAAGATATGTGGAACATGGTCAGTGGAACCAAAAAGCACCTTGTTTAAAATACATCTGACTTTGGGGGTGCCTGGGTGTTTCAGTCTGTTAAGCATCTGATTCTTGATTTCAGTTCAGGTCATGATCTCACAGTTCCAGTTTGTGAGTTCAAGCCCGGTATCAGGCTCTGTGCTAACCAGTGCAGAGCCTGCCTGGGATCCTCTCTCACTTCCCCTCTCTTTCTTCCTCTCTCTCTCTCTCACTCACTCGCTCTACGCTCCCCTGCCCCCCATCGGCCTGCCCATACCCCCACTCCCTGCATGCTCTCTCTCAAAATAAAGTTTACAAAAATAAATATGTCTGAATTTGGTTTGTACCTTCCTTGAACATTAGTTTTCTCTTTTGTAAAAGTGAGATGATTGTTCTAATCCACAGATAATTGACTAAATCTAGGTGGAGCTACAGGAGTCTTAGTTATCCAGCTGAAAGGAAATTTAATAAGCAGGTGAAGTGTAGATAAAACCAGTACTAGGAAAGATGGGTATGAGTAAAAAAGTAAAAACACTAAGCTGATATGCCAATGCATACTTAATAGATCTTTGCATATTGTTTGTGGTAGGCAACCTGCACAATGGTCCCCAATGAGCTCACCTCCTGATATTTACACTTGTGTAATCCTCTCCTTGAGTGTGAGCTGGATTTAATGACTCACTGATAAAGAACAGAGTATGGCAGAAGTGACAGGATGTTACTTCCAAGATGAAGTTAAAAAAATGCTTCCATTTTTGGGTGTTCTAGGATCTGTTGCTCTGGAAGAAGTGGGCTGCCATGTTGCTATTATCTCTATGGAGAAGCCACAGGGCATGGCAAGGAAATTAACCATCTAGCCAACAGCCAATGCGGACCTGAGGCCTGCCAAGCATTTCACAAATAAGCTTGGACAGGAATTCTGGAGCCCCAGTTGAGCAGATCCAGCCAACACCTTGATTACAGCCTCATAAGAGACCCTTGACCAAAGGGACCCATCTCAGTCTCACAGGGATTATTATCCCACAGAAAATATGAAATAATAAATGTTTGTGGTTTTAAACTGCTAAGCAGTGGGATAATTTGTTACATAAAAATAGATAATTAAAATAAAAATTTTCCTGTTCTTGTCATTAAAATGCTCTCTCTCCCATATCTTAACTCCTCAAAAAGTAACTACCTCTCTCCCAAATTATCTTAACTCATTTAACCAACATTTGTGTGTATGTACCCAGGTTTCTGCTGGAGACGTTAAGACATGAGATGCATTCATTGGCTTTAAGATTATATAGTCAAAGGCATTTCCAAATTATCTTTGGATAATTTAAGACTTAAAAGAAAGAGTATTTCAAAGGTTGTTTTTAAAAAATTTTTTAATGTTTATTTATTTTTGACACAGAGAGAGAGAGAGAGAGAGAGAGAGAGACACAGCATGAGTGGGGGAGGGGCAGAGAGATAGACCCAGAATCCGAAGCAGGCTCCAGGCTCTCAGCTGTCAGCACAGAGCCCAACGCGGAGCCCGAACTCACAGAGTGAGAGATCATGACCTGAGCCGAAGTCGGACACTCAACCGACTGAGCCACCCAGGTACCCCCGAAGGTTGCTTTGAATAAAGAGACCACAGGTCAGTAAAGGACTAACCAGAAACAACATTTTTGTTGAATAAAGGAAAGTACAAAGGGAAAAAATAACATTGGAAAAAAAACTTGGATGTTACTTGCAACAAGCCAGGAAATTGCTTACTTTACCACAGGCCTGTTAGCAATAACTTGAACATAACAGAAATCCAAACTAAGGAGGTGTAGGTATTCTAAGGATGTAGAAGATCCAGGGATCCATCATCTTGTACCTTGTTGCTCTTCCCTCACTGCCCTCATCTACAGAGTGGAAAATGGCTTACTCTTATAATCCAGGTGGTCTAGCCCTGAAAAACGGAAGAAGCAAAGGACAAACAGCTACTTTTATGGTATGACTAAGAATACCGTAAAAGTGGACAATACTTCCACTTACATCTTATCACCTAACATTTAATCTCATAGCTACACCTATGTAGAAGAAAGGCTGAGAAACAGTTTCTAATTAGGTGATTATGTGCCAAGCTAGAACATGGTAGATTCCGTTACTAAAAAGAATACGAGGGAATGGCTACTAGAAAATAGCAGTGACTTCTAAACAGGACCTGGGTTGAAAACAATATTCTTGATCTTTAGTGGTGAATCCGGAAAACACAACTAAAATATGAATTACCAGGGGCGCCTGGGTGGCTCAGTCGGTTGAGCGTCCGACTTCGGCTCAGGTCATGATCTCGCGGTCCGTGAGTTGGAGCCCCGCATCGGGCTCTGTGCTGACGGCTCGGAGCCTGGAGCCTGTTTCAGATTCTGTGTCTCCTTCTGTCTCTGACCCTCCCCCATTCATGCTCTGTCTCTCTCTGTCCCAAAAATAAACAAACTTTAAAAAAAAATTTTTTTTAAATATGAATTACCAGAAAAGGTACAAGTCATATTACAGATATAATCTGAACTAATCACCACGAGGTGATAGCCAAATATTTCTAATCTTTAAAAGATTCTATTTTTAGGGGCACCTGTGTGGCTTAGTTGGTTAAGCATCTGACTTCAGCTCAGGTCATGATCTCCCAGTTGGTGAGTTTGAGCCCTGGGTGAGGCTCTGTGCTGACAGCTCAGAGTCTGGAGCCAGCTTCAGATTTTGTGTCTCCCTCTCTCTTTCTGCCCCTCCTTCTCCCCCTCCCCCCCTAAAATAAATAAACATTAAAATTTTAAAAAAAGAAAAAAGATCCTGTTTTTAAGCAGGGCATCAGTATAAGATTTCAAAGACTTCACACTGAAGAAACTTTGAGAGAATGCACTGTTGCTTAGCACTTGGGTCATACCTATCCCACAGAACCTTAGAGTACTTGAAAATCAACCAACCAACACTTATACTTGGCCATTTTATTTCTTGATAAAGAGGTCTTATCTGCTATCAAATATGACTGCAAAAGTTTATGACTAGGCAGGTGGCATGCAAGTTATAGAAATACTTGAAAAGACTGGGGCGCCTGGGTAGCTCAGTCAATTAAGCATCCGACTTCGGCTTAGGTCATGATCTTGTGGTTTGTGAGTTCAAGGCCTGTATCAGGCTCTGTGCTGACAGCTCAGAGTCTGGACCCTGCTTCAGATTCTGTGTCTCCCTCTCTCTCTGCCTTTGCCCCCCACTCATGCTCTGTCTCTCTCTCTCCCTCTCAAAAATAAACATTTTTTTTAAAAGTTTTAAATACTTGAAAAGAAGTAAATCTGTGCAGCTATTTTATACGGGCTCCTTTTGTGGCAGGGACTATGCTAGGTGTCGTGAGAGAGACAGCGATATTAAAGATACAAGACAATATTCTTGACTACATAGTGTATGATGCTATTTACATGAAATTTCTAGAAAAGGGAAACTATATAGGCAGAAAGCAGATCAGTGGTTGCCTGAGCTCCCTAGCTGCTCATACCCCTTATGAGCAAAAATTTACCGCAAAGCAGCATAAGGGAACTATTTGAGGTGTTATAAAACTCAATTATAATGATGGTTGTACAACTCTACATACTTCCTAAACTCAAAGTGTATACTTAAATTGGGTAAATTAAATATCAATAGAGCTGTTTTTTTTAACAGTCCATGAGCTCTGTATTTCTATCATTCCATCATTTTTCTTCCCAGAACCTTTGATTCCTATTGAGAAAACATACACACATACACACAACAATCACATGTTATAGTCAGAAACAAAGCAGGTAATATTCTAAAGATTCAGATAGATTCCCTCTTTGTAATCTTCTCAACATGAACTATTTCAACCATATTCAACTTTTCTGGTCTTTTCCATTTTTTTTGCCATGTGTATCATACCTTGCCTCTTAAATGTTCTACTTGCATTACCTGCCAAAAGCTCAAAAGCAACATTTATTAAGCAGTCTCTTGAATAAAGCACCATTTAGAAAAACAGAGGCACAAAACATATTTCTGGCACTTTTCTAACTACATAGCCACACAGAAGTCACAGACTCGAAAACTATTTTCTAATCTATAATTTAAAATAATTTCTCACAATTTAGCGATTAAAATTTAAGGCACAGCAAACTTACAAAATCCCAACTATTACTACAGAGTGCTACTCTATAGCAAAGTACTATGAAATTTACACAAGAATGAGTTATATTCTAAAGTCAGTCACAGAATTCAATAAAATACAAAACTTTTAAGTATTTTGGAAGGAAATACTATGAAATGATGTGTCCTTCTGACACATATCTATTATCCTTTGAGCTCTTCATTGTGTTCTAGCACAAAATGTTCTAGGCTCATCTTGTACATTCTTCGTATCAGCTCTGTAATCAGCCATTTCTCCAAGAGCACAGATTCCTTTTAGTAGAGAATGGTTTTTAGAAGCTAAGATATGGATGCTAAGTGCATACATCATTACTGGGTATTGCTGCTCTAAGGCCCTCTCATATGGACAGAACTAGAGAATTTACATATAAATGTATGCATGTAACCATCACTCAACACTATTCTAGCTTCTTTCTCCACGTAGATGCACTTAGCACACCACTTGACTCCAAACTGGCCAAGACTTGGGCAAGACTCTGGACAAGCATAAAATATTTAGACAAAATTAAACAATTTTTAGGAAATTATTATGCTAAATTAAATACTTCCAAATATGCCTTCACTTACCTTCTCATATTCCCTATCATTTATAGGACTTGGTATTCCAGGGTTAGCAGAAAAATTTGGCTCAGGGTTATCATCTTAACAGCTACTCATCACAAGGCACCAAAATTTATAGACTTCTCAAGATAAGAAGAAAACAAATCTCACCTTTTATGCCTGATTAAGTTAATCAAGATTATCTGGCATTCTTCAGCAAAGAAAAATCTTGAACCTGACTTCCTCACGACATTCCATTTCAGAGCTGACTAAAATCATCCAAACTGCAGAGACATACCTTCTAGAGGTAATCTGGTACTGAAGGCTTAAATCAAGCATTCATGAAATGTTACATATTAATTTAGTTTCTCTTACTCACTAGTTATCTACATTCAAAGCTTTAAAAAGTGATATTACTTCTTTTGTTTGACTCCCATTTCCATTGTTTTCATCCTTATTTTCATATCTGGAAAAAAATAGCAAGTACATAAGCCTTCCCCCAAAGCACATTTCTCTTATAAAATTCTTCCTCGATCACTAAAGCAACCTGTTGGTAATAAAGCTGTAATAGCAAAGATTTAATACCTAATGACACATTATCAGGGGCGCGTACATGGTGAGGCAGTTTTCTAATGGTGGTAATAGACTTTGGATCTCTCACCTCATTTCCTTTGTAAAGAAACAGGTCTGCTGACAGCAAAATACCTAAATATAAAGCACACAAAGTCTCTAAGCCTTAATATAGATCTCAAAATACGCAGTCACTCAAATAGTAACTACTTGAAGAAAAGTATTTCACAGCTATCATTTGGTAAACCTGTTGCATAGTGGTTCCACAATATAAAAATCTAATTGTTGGGGGTGCCTAGCTGACTCAGTCCATCTGACTCTTGATCTCCAAGCATCTGACTCTTGATCTCAAAGTCCTGAGTTCAAGCCCCACATTGGGTGTGGAGCCTATTTGAAAAACAAACAAACAAACAAACAAAAAAACATAACTGTGATATCAGAAGGCAGAATTGCTTTAAGTTCTGAAGGCAATAGGTACCAGAGACTGAAGCTACCTTATTTGATTCAAAGCAATCCATCAACCAGTCAAATATCAACTATAACAGGCATAAGTACTAACAAAAAGCTATTCCCACAGTTGACCTTTCAAGAGTCATTCCCTACTTCTCAAATTGCTTATATTTACAGGCCACAATTCAACCCTACAGACCCAATTATAAAATTAGCCTCTGACTCATAAGAGCTTACAGTCTTCTGGTGTAAGCTCCTCCCTGCCATCCCCAATTCAGGAATCTCTTTCATAAAAATCTCTGAAAGAAGATTACTCAGACCCTCTTTCACAATATACTGAAAATATCTCTAGACCTGGACACAGTGAGAGGGGTTCCAGCCCAGTGTCTGCCTTTCATTATCTAAAATGTCTTGGGGAAGCCATTTCACTTCTCCATGCCTGTTTTTACATGCAGAAGTGGGGAGTAACCAGATGATCTCAAAGACCCCTTTCTGTTCTGAAATTACGTAATTATGATTTTCGGTGAGGCTCACTATTTCAGGACATTTTCACACAGTTCTTATTGTTAGAAAGGACTTTTTAATTCCAAATATATACATTCTTCAATCCTAAAATTTCACTTCTTGAAAGCTACCTTAAAAAAAAAAAAAAGGACTCTATGTGCACAGAAAACATGTATTAACATTTTTTGCAGGGGCAGTAAGTTGGAAACATTCAATAGTAGAGAAATACAGTATAACAGTATGGAATACTATGCAGCAGTTAAAAATAATGAAAGGGTACCTGGCTGGCTCAGTCAATGGAGTATATGGCTGTTGATCTCAGGGTTTTGAATCTGAGCCTCAGGCTGGGTGTAGAGATTACTTAAACTTTAGGGGCACCTGAGTGGCTCAGTCAGATAAGCCTCCGACTCTTGGTTTCCACTCAGGTCAAAATCTCACAGTTTCTAAGTTTGAGCCCAGCATCGGGCTCTGTGCCAATAGCTCAAACACTGCTTGAGATGGTCTCTCCCTCCCCTGCTCATACTCTTTCTCAAAATAAATAAATCTTAAAAAAATAAATAAGTAAAATAAACTTTAAAAAAAAAGAAAACAATAAAAGAAATCATATACACTGCTCACTAGGAAAGAAAGACTTCCAAACCATACTGTTAACAAAAAGAAAAAAAGCAGAGCATGCACAATTCGGTGCCATTTATTAACAACAAAACAAAACAAAACACATATGAAGGCTTACACAGGTCTTTCTTCAATGATGAAATGTTCTGATCTGTACAGTCCAGTATGGCAATTGTGACTGAGAAACTAAATTTTCAATCTGATTTCATTTTAACTACTTTAAGCTACTGTTCTAGAAGCAGTTCTAGAAGAACAATCTAAACTGGTAAGAGTGGTCAGTTACCTCTGGATAGGAAACTAGATGGGAGGGTAGGGGTGCACCTAAGCAAACTTTTGCCTTACCTGTGTTAATATTTTAAGGCAAGTTACATAAAAATAAAATTTAAAAAGAAAATCTTGTTGATATGGAGCCAAAAATCCGCCCTATGAAGCACCATAAAAAAAATTTAGTGTTTCTCTTTTGCTGTTTGCCCGGAGAAACTTTTACCTGGAAACAATCCCTTAAAAACAACCTTTAAATCACATTTCCTTACATTTCTCTCCCAAACTCTCCCTCCTCCACATCCCCTTTACAACTATAGTAACTTCTGGTATAAAGATACAGCAATACAATCATAAAGGCTACTGACCCACTATTAGGGAAGAAGGGCATGCTTTCTAAGAATGTTTCCAATAGAGGTGATGGATTTGTACTTCTCTACCCAACAATTCTTCTTGTACTATAAAACATTGTAACAGCTCCCAAAGTCTTCTTTTCTCCAGGCCAAACACCTCTAGTTCTTACCAGAAATAGAGCCAAAACCTTTTCACCATCACATGGCTTTTATTGAGACTCAAAACAACTCAAGTCAGGACATAAACATTTCTTAGAGACTGCTTAGTGGCATGGCACAGTCACCCACAGTATCAGCCTAGACATCCTGAACACCTGTCCATTCATTTGTGCATAAATATTTACTAAGAGCTACTTCACACCAGCCACTGCACTTAGGGAAGGAGATAGAGCAAGAAACAAAATATATGTTGACAGAGCCTCTGCTCCCAAAAGCCTTATCCCTAAAAGTTGGAATGGATTAGTAAACACTGAAAACCTCTATTTCCAATATTTCAACAGTCCCAACTTCCTTTGTGCCGAATACCACTAAGACCATGAGATCCACACGAAGAATCTTTATTCACGTTTCTATTAACAAGGAAATCTACCCAACATGTCTAAGGCAAATCCAGTAGGTAAAATTCTCAAATATCCCTTAGACCAAGTTCTCAACAGTCCACAAAAAAATATGAAAAAAAAAGTTTTTTGTAGATATTCTATTCTAGCAAAATTTATTCTTTACAAATTTTCTTTATTATGAGATCATGTACTTTTTTTTTTTAATTAAAATGTTCTCTACCTCCTGAAATTATGATTTGGGTAGAAAGTACCTGGGTTTTGTTTTGGTTTGCTTTTAAACAGTCTTACTGAGCAAGAAACAAGAGTAATCAAACTTCTATACCAAATATTTGTTGATATTTTGTCATTACTGATTTAAAAGGACTCAAGAAAGTTCGCTCTGCCCTAAAATGCACACCCTGAACACAGAGGAGGCAATTACTCCTCCAACAACTACAACTCCTTAAGAGTTAAATCATTACATTTTGACTCAAGAACAGGTTATGCTTTCCCATTCTTTTGCTGTATCAGTTACAAGAACATTACAGTAAAACAAATCTTAACGCACAGGATTATAAACGTTCAAAAGGTCTAATCAGAAAAGTATATTGGTGGCAGTAACACTGTAACTGAAGACAGTTACTTCAGTAACAATAAAAGTCGCCAAATTCTTATCTAGGTTATTTTTGACTAAGTATCTTAAATATCTTAGTCTTAAATATCACCCACAGTGAAAAAGGAGGTTTATATTTATTAAGTTCCAGGAAGGGGCTGGGAAATGAGGAAAAAATAACTTGCTAGCAGTAACTTAAAACTAACTTTGTCACTTAAATTTCTCAACTAGCATTAACAAAAGTGCAAATTTAACTTAGTAGTTGAAAGTGTCCTGTAGTCTCCCAGAGGGCACCCACCTCTTCTCCACTCACCCATTCCCCCATGAAAAATACATTTGTCTCTACTTTCTGGCAAACTGTATGCTTCTATATAAGGGTTAAAATGTAGGAATGCAACAAAACATAGAATAAATCACAGGGTTTTCAAGTCCAAAAGGCCTAAATTCCCCCAGATGTGCCCTTACTTTGTGTGTGTGACCTTGGACAAGTCAAGCTCTTCAAGCCTCGCTAGACTCTAAGCTCCACAAAGCAAAGACCACCTCTGCCTGAGTTACTATTTTGCAGTATCAGTGTCTTCGTGTATAAAGTGCGGTTAATATTTCATAGTGTTAATTGGAGGATTAAATGAGGTATGTATATAAAGCTCTGGCATACTGCCTGACCATAGTAAATGTTCAATTAAAGGTCATCGTAACTGACCTCAACTAGTTAGCTACCGAATCGGAAAGTACGGTTTGAATACTGTCAAAAACTAATATACGAAGTCTTTACCAGTAAATGTAAATTGCTTCAAGCGATAAATATTTCGCAGAACACCTACGAATAATTTCTAAACCACTGGGAATAACAGATGAATCCTGAATTGTTGTAACAAACCCAAACTATTAAAAACCACTGACGAGACTCCAAGTTTTTCTACTTCAAAAGAGCAGGCCACAAGCATCTTCCCCATTGGCTTTCCGATCTCCCCTTCGGACTTCTCTGGCTATCAGGGAACCCCCTCCTCCACGCTCAGGGGGAGGAGAGAGAAAACCTCCGAGGCGGGGGCCGGGGTTGGGGGAAAGCACGCATCCCTGCGCCACTCGCCCAGACCCACCTTGAGCAGGATGGATGGCGGCAGCTGGTTGATGTCTGGGGTTTCGGGGGGTGGATCCCTGTGACAGTCGCAGGGGTTTTCGGGGGGCTCCTGACAGTCCGCGTCGCCGCATTCACGCTGCTGCTGGGCGGGCGAGGGGGCGGTGCCCCCCGCTCGGACGGCGTCCCCGCCGGCCTCTGTGGGGGTACCTTCGGAAGTGGGAGAGGAGGACGGGGGGCAGAGAGGCTGCGGTGGCTGCTCGGGGCCCTGGCAGCAGCCGGCGTCGGGGGGCCGCGGCGGCGAGGCGCCTCCCCCGGCAGGCCCGCCACCGCCGCCGCCGCCGCCGCAGCCCCCACCGCCGCAGCGGGGCTGCTTACACGGGGTACAGGCGGGGACCCCGGCCCCCTTCCGCTTACACACCATCTCTGGGGGCGTAGGGGGCTCGGCCGGCGGCGGCGGCCCCCGGAAGAGTTGCACGGCAGCGGGCGGCCCCAGGAAGCGCACGGGCCCCACGCTGGCCAAGAAGAGGCTCCGGCCCTGCTGCTCCCAGGCGGCGGCCGCGGCCAGCCCCAGCTCTTTGCAGCAGGAGGCGGGCGACGAGGCCGAGGCGGCGGCGGCGGCGGCGGCAGCGGCAGAGGATAGCAGGAAGCGGCGGGCGGCGGCAGCGCAGTCCTCGGCAGCCAGGGCCGCGTAGCGCCGCGCCAGGTGCTGCGAGGAGGCGGCCGCGGCGTAGGCCCCGTCCCGCGGCGGCGGCGAGAGCGGCGGCTCCTCCTCTGGGCCGGCGGGGGCGGGCGCGCCGGGGCTGTGCACGATGAAGCAGAGCATGCAGGGCCCGCGGAAGAAGCAGTCCCGGCTCCGGGGCGCCGCCGGCTGGGGGGGCGCCTTGGCCGGGGTCCGGCGGGGCAGCCTGAGGAGAGGGCGGCGGCGGCGGCACCAGCTGCAGCAGCGAGGCCTCTTCTGGTTCGGGCGGTTACGCGGCTCCTTCGAGAGAAGGTGGCCCATATAGAAGGCCCCGAGGAGGGGGACCGGGACAGGGAAGTAAGGAGGCCCCGAAAGGCGAGCTCCGGCAGCGGGGCAGGCCGCTCTCTGGCTCGGCCTCAGGCCCGCTGCGGGGTCGCCCGCCCTGCGCACACACACGCACACACGGGCACACACGCGACGGTGGGGGGTGGGCGTCAGCTGCGGGCCGCCCGGGCGCCCGACGGGGGCTACATGCTTTGCCCCGGGAAGCCGGGAGAACGATGGGCGCGAGGTTTGGGGACGCGACGGATAGAGCGAGCCTGCCGGCTGGGCGACCAGTCCAAGCCTGGTTCGCCGGCTCAGTCAGTCAGTGCGGCGGCGGGGGGAACGCGAGGTCCCGCTCGGACCATTTTAACTGCGGCTCCGCCGGCGGCGCGCGCGCCCGCGACACTGCTCCGAGCCGCAGGAGCGCGCGGCCCGCTCGAGGAGGGGGCGGAGCTGGCGGCGGCGGCGGCGCGCTCGGGGCGGGCGCGCGGGCGCCCGGCTGCTCACCGGGGACGGCCGCTAGGCAGGGACTGCTGGGAAGAAGCGGAGCGGCTTGCGCGCGGGGTTCTCGGGGAGCGGCGCGCGCCCCTCCCTCCCTTGCCCAAGGCTTCGCGGAGGCCGCTGGGCCCACGCCTCTTTTCTGAGGCGGGAGGAGACGCTTCCGAGCCAGCTGTGTGACATCCGTTTGCTGACGTCTGTAGGTGTAAGTTCAAGAACTGCCATTGGCCGGGAGCCGCTGCGCTCTTCCCCTCACCCCCTCCCCCAGACTCGGATACCGAGACCACTAAGGAGCTGTAAACAGGGTTCCGCCGGAAACCCACTTGGCTCCCTGGTAGCCTCCCCGGTGCAGTACTAGATGCGTGGCCCTTGGGTGGTGTGCCCCTGTGTTCTCACGTGAGTGGCTAATTAGTGGTGCCGCAACCGCTGTGTATTTCACTTGTGTTTATACTTGTTGCTGGTGGCCAACTGCAGAGTTCATAACTTTATTTCAAAGTGAAAGCGTAGATCACGTTACCTTTGCACGCCAAAAAGATACAAAGTTTCCCAACCGAGTGAGTCATCCGGCATCCCAGACTACAAGCTACAGACTACAAGCTACAGAGTGCTACTATCGTCTGCACTCCTGGAGTCCCATCGACCACCCATCGTATACCTTGAAAATGATTGTGCAGTGCCTACTATAGAATAAAGGGTTCTGAACGGACCTTGATGATCCCCAAGAGAAAGAGGGAATAGGCTTTGCAGACAGCCATTTACAAGGTTTGAGTGTAATGGGATCCAAGAAGTAGGACAATGATCAGAGCAGTACCTAGTATTGAGAGAAGGTTAGGTTTCACGAGGGACAAATTCGAAAAGGCTTAAATGATGGGAATGCGTCAGTATAAGGGAGGAGATAAGCCAGCAAGGCCCCTGAGATGGTGGAATGGCAGAGTATCTTAGGAGGAGTATCGTCTTCACTGATTGGGAGGAATAGGGAAAGATACATAAAAAAATGGCTACAGATAGGAGATATGAAAGTGAGAAAGTTCCTGTCACATAGTCTCTATTTTCCTTTAAGTGGAGCCTGCTTACCTGCTGAAGAGTGGAGGCAAAGTGGCAGGTGTTTTTAAAAGCTGCTAAGGATAACTTGAGAAAACTGAGGAAGCAATTATTTCAAGATTCAAGGCCAATCAGTGTAGAGACCATTGTCTGAGTCTGTGTGACTCCCACCCCTGTGGCCAACCTCCCCCAGCCTTTGCTCAAACATACCATCCAACCTTTGCTAATAACGGCTTCTTTGTCAAGAATGACTTTTATTTTAGACCTTCCAGCACTCAGGGATCTCCATTTCTGAGCTTGATCACAGCCAGGTAGAATCCCTGGGAACCTAGAGGCAAATACTTGTTGGAGGGTTTTTACGTATCACTCACTATCAGAAGGCACTGCCCAAACTACGTTTCTGCAGATGTTATACACACAGCTTTCATCCCTCTGGGACTGTATAGGAATCTTCTCTGGCTCCAAAGGTCCAATACTGAGGAGGAGAATTAAGAGGTGACGGGTTGCCTGAGGCCTTGTAACAACAGGTCCTTTGTGATCTCTACCAAGCTGCACTCTGAACAAAAGCTGATGTTCTAAATCTTCTTATTACTTAATGTCAAGATTATGGACCCATTAGTTTCCTATTAATTAAACATGCACTATGACATAACAATTCCACTCCCGTATTTACTCAAATATAAAAGCCTATATGCACAAAAAGACCTGCACAAAAATATTCATAGCAGTTTTATTCATGATCAGCAAAATCTGTAAACAACCCAGATGTCCATCAGTAGAGAATGGATAAATAAGCTGGTACACTAATTTGATGGAATATTACTCAGTAATTAAAAAGAAAGAAAAAAAAAACAAAAAAACATGGATAAATGTCCCAAACTTAGGCTAAATCAGATTCTTGAGTTGGGGCCCTCAAATCGCTACCTGATTTTAACAAGCTCCCCACGTGATCAATACCCAGCTTGACACCATGCAGATCTATCAGAACTGCACATATAATCTAACTCCAACTTCTTAGCTTTCAGAATATGAGGCAAGTGACTGAAATTGTTGAAAGGGTTTCTGAAATTCACGGAACTAATTCTTCCAATTCCAGAGGCATTCAACCACAAACAGGTGGCTGTTTTTCTCTTTACCACAGCATGTAGCAATCTTGTGTATTTTAGTAATGATTAAGTAAGCTACTGCTGTGGTCATCAGAGCTGTGATGAGTTTTAGAACTAAGTATCCTAAATAATAACACTGATAAATATTCAGGAAACAGTTATGAGTAAGAGTTGTAAGTAGCAACTTAGAAACAAGTATAACACTTGATGGTTTTGTTAGAAAAATAAAAGCAGCTTCTGAACAACCAGAAGCTGGCTTGGAACTCTTAGCTAGGCCTTGGTGTCTCTGGCATTCTCAGCTAGGTCTGAGTGTTCTGTTGAACGTAAACAATCTTACAAAACATCAATATCAGTCATGGCCACTCTGTAACCATAATAGACAGGCCCAATATAAGACCCCTCCTGGATGGCTCAATTGGTTAAGCATCTGACTTTGACTTAGGTCATGATCTTACAGTTTGTGAGTTCAAGCCCCATGTCAGGCTCTATGATGACCTCTCTAAAACTAAAAATAAATTAAAAAAAAAAAAAAAAGACTCCTCTATAATTCTGTCTAAACAAAGCAAATACAAGAACATTTTTCAAACCACAAAAATGACCAAGCATTTCTGGTTAATATAAATGACCTGTTTCTTGACCTATTACAACCTAACCTTGCTCTATTCTTCCTACTAGAAAACAGTTATTAAAATATTCCATCATAGAATTACCTCTGCTTCCTGATAGCAGCCAATCCAGAGGAAAGCCTTGAACCTTTCTAGAATCACCTAACACAAGCCCAGTTATAATATATCTTTTACAACACCTTTTTACTGAGATTCTCCACAGTTTCTCTTGTTTGACTTGGTTTGACTATGGGTGTATTCCTGCAGTTGCAGTGTTTCAGCATTGGTTGATTGTTGCCTGCATCAGAATTAAGCCCTACTCCCAAATTAAATTTACTCCTGAGTCGCCAGCACCTACAGTTGCTAATCAGTTGATTTTAAAGAGAGAGTATTTTGAGTAGGTATGGTGTAATCAGGTAAACTCTTTAAAAGTAAGTCTAGAATTCAGAGTCAAGGAGAAGTCAGAGAGATTCAAAGCAGCAACAGACGCTTTACTATTGGCCTTGAAGAACCCAACTCCCATGTTGTGGAGAGGACTATGTGGCCCCGAGGAACTAAGTAGCCCTGGTTGATGGCCAGCAAGAAGGCCAGGCCTCAGTCCTGTAGAATCCTGAATTATGCCAACAAATACGTAAGCTTAGAAGAAGATCCTGAGCTGCAGAAGGAACACAGGCCCACTGACACCTTGATTTCAGCCTTGTAAGAACCTGAGCAGAGAATCCAGTTGGCCCCTTGCCAAAACTTCTGATGTACGTAACTATGAAATAATAAACAAGTGCTGTCTTAAATACTACTTTTGTGATAATTTGTTGTTGTGGGAATAGGAAATGTATTCAGCCAGCAAACATAGTCCTCTGGAAACCAAGACTTAAGATAGTCTACCAGGAGAAAGCAAACAATTCATACCTCTTCAAAGATTCATTCAGGGTCATGAAAGCAACCAACCAGGACTTAATACAGTGAATTCCTTGTTCTCCCACCTTTATATGAATTAAAGCAATAATTGAGGCAAAGCTGGGGCTTTAGTTTTCTTTCTCTCTTTTGCTTAAGAATCACATATTTACCTTCTACTTAAATTAATACACCACAAAGATGTTCTTCCATTTATACTTCCTCAATTCTGTGTCCAGCTACATTCTATATTGTAATTGATATTTTCTCATTTTCTACTGCTAAAACAGGAACTTTAGATAAAAGAATTGAGTTACATGTGTTTCCCTAACAAATTTATATTTATCCTCTTAAGTTTAAAAGTTCTTTTTATATAATTTTAAAATAATTACCTACTTGCTCACAATAAACAAAGAAAGGCCAGATAATTAAAATTACTTTTAATTACTCAGAAATGGCAAGCCACAATTCCACATGTTAACAATTTGTAGGCATCAGTACAACAATCAACTGAATGTCAGTGCTCTGGCCTTGTTTGCTTCACTTCCAAGTCTGATTATTTGTCGCAGGTTGCCTCTTCCTAGCCCATTCCCATTCATAACCAGCATCCACAAACTGAAGGGACTAAAAAAAACATTCAAGTTATATGTGTAATGCCTTCCTGGCACAGGTTGAGGACAGAGGAAGGGTGGCAGGAGTGGTGATGTGGGGGTCAAACTCACCTCTTCTCTGATATTCCCATACTGCTGGCTGTATTAATCCCTGGATTGGGGGAAGTTTATGTTGCCTCCTTAGCCAAGTGTTGAGACATTGTTCTTTGTCTCAGGGAATGAATAATATGCCTTGGATATAGAAAGGGATAAAAGTACTTTTTTTTTAAGTAGGTGTTAAACGGAGACCAACACAGGGCTTGAACTCACGATTTTGAGATCAAGACCTGAGCTGAGATCAAGAGTAGGCCACTTATGGGGCGCCTGGGTGGCGCAGTCGGTTAAGCGTCCGACTTCAGCCAGGTCACGATCTCGCGGTCCGTGAGTTCGAGCCCCGCGTCGGGCTCTGGGCTGACGGCTTGGAGCCTGGAGCCTGTTTCCGATTCTGTGTCTCCCTCTCTCTCTGCCCCTCCCCCGTTCATGCTCTGTCTCTATCCCAAAAATAAATAAAAATTAAAAAAAAACGTTGAAAAAAAAATTTTTTTTTTAAAAAAAGAGTAGGCCACTTAAACAACTGAGCCACTTAGGTGCCCCAGGATGAAAGTATTTTTTTAAGTTTTTTTTCTTCTCTAAAAATAGACAGTTAGGGTCATACCCATGTGTGAAAGCAATGGAAGAAATGACTTGGAAATCTCTTTAACCTTATAAATTACATAAATTCCCTCAACTTTCTGGAAGGACACTTCATCAATACATCACCTTTGTTATATTAAGTAGCATTGGGTTTCACTTCTGTTCTACTTGCTTTTTAATTATATATTACATTTTTAATCATTTTAAATTTAGTTTGTTAGTTTAGTGTCTTTGTCCATTATGCTCACAGTATGTGATAATGCAAATGCATCAGTCCAGTTTGGGGTCCATTATTTTCTACTAACTACATGTTAAGATCCAAGTAGAGGGAATAAAAATTATGTTGTCTATAACGCAGTTGTTAAAGCAAACATAAACATAATCTTTTTTAGATGTGCTTGGTCAGTAACGCTTGCTTTTGAGTCCCCTCTCCTACCCTCATCTGAAAAATGGGTGTGTGTAAAATGTGGATGTCAGGGTCTTTTGTCACCGCCAAGAGAACTGATCCCAAAAGCTTGAGAACCACTTTTAGGAAGCATACTGTCCTTTGTGACTTCTTTTCCTCTCCCCACCACCTTATATATTAATTTCAGTCTTATTTTCTGGAAGAGTGTGTGTGTGTGTGTGTGTGTGTGTGTGTGTGTGTGTGTGTTGGGAAGTCAGGGCTTCTTCCCAGTTCCTATTGTTTTCCCAGTGATTTTCCCTGATATATCAACATATTTTCTCTGTTTTCTTCCATGTTTGTAAAAATTGACAGCCCTAAACATAAATGAATTAGGTCTAGCTTGAATAATTTGAATCTTTATTGGACTGTACATCAAAGGTGTTTCACTGCTGGCCTACTGACAGGTAACAAGTGCAGATAGTGATAGATGCCATTTTTAAGGGCTGTAGACCTAGAGGAACTATTTCTAAAATTAAGATAGCACTTTCCATGTCAATTTTGAAAGGATAATAGTTCCTCAGTCACCAACCCTGTACACATTATTATAAATTAAAAAAAAAGAAGAAGAAGAAAATTTACTTTAGAAGTCTTAGGGCCACCAAAATGTGTTAGGATCTTCACCAAAAAGGTATGCGAAACACATAGCTGGTAGAAAGTGACTAGAATCTATAAAGAATTACAAGAAAGTTTGTTATTTCAGAAGAAACTCTAATTCTAAGGGAAATTAACCCTAAGACCTAGTTTAAATTGTATTGCCTATTTCATGCTGTTTCATCTACTTTCATTAACAACCAGCCTCCCATCACCCCTGAAATGTCTGTCTCATTTCTGACTATGCCTTGCTATTCCAGACTATACCTCAACAATATTGAGATTTGTTTCATAGTCTCTTCTTAGAGATGTAGTTTTGGAGAAGAGTCTATGAAGAAAATTAACAATCCTTTTCAGGCACATTATAGGAAATATTTGCTGAGATCAAGTTGGATAATGATTACTCTGAATGGAAATTTTGAAGAGTGGGTTAATGGAGGAATAATGGTTTCTAAAATAGGGGGGTACCTGGTTGGCTCAGTAATGGGAGCATGTAACTCTTAGTCTCGGGATTATGAGTTTGAATCCCAAATTTTGTAGAGATTACTAAAATAAATAAAAACTTTTAAAAAATAAAATAAAATAAAATATGAGCCTGGGAAGCCATCAGTTTCTGGGAAGCCATCAGTTTTTAGACTACTGGAGGTATATGGGAATGTATATGTGTGAAAGAGCGAGAAAGAGAGAGAAGGCTTCTCCTTGTGTATTATGCTACCATCAAAAATAATTTTCAAGAAATACCAAACAATTTCTAACGTTAACTCAGTCTCTTCATTTTGTAGAGAAACTGATACATATAAGCAAGTAAGAGTTTTCAGGGTTGGAAAAATTCTGCAGCCTTATGACTAGACTGAGATAGGCATTGGGGCTGGGTTTATAATCTCAGCCAAAAGAGAGCAAACTTGAAAGGAGAAAACAAAAAAGACAATAGAGAAATGACTTTAACATTTTGGTGGGGTCTTTCTAATGGCACACAGTCCAGAAACTATCAGTTCCTGTCCCTGAGACATAGACCTCAAAATCATTACAGTAATTTAAATTGAACTCATAATGCGGTATCATCACACACACCTACTACTAGAATGGCTAAAATTAAAAAGATTGATCTAGCAAGTGTTGGCAAAGATGGGGAAAATGTAAAACTTTCATGTACTGTGGTAGAAATGCAAAATGGTAGCCACTTTGGAAAACATGCTGCCAGTTTCTTATAAAATTAAACACACAGTTACCATATGATCTAGCAATCTCAGTCCTAGGTATTTACCAAAGAGAAATAAAAATGTATGTTTACACAAAAGCCTATATGCAAATATTTATAGTAGCTTTATTCATAGTTGTTAAAATCTGCACACAACTCATTTTTCCACTGGTGAATGGATACATTGTGTTATATCCACAACAATGGATAAATCTCAAACACATCTTGCTAAGTGAAAGAAGTTAGACTCGAAATGCTACATAGCATACGATTCCATTTATATTACTTTCCCAAAAAGGCAAAACTGTAGGGACAGAAAATAGAGCCATGGTTACTAGAATGGAACTTTGGGGGGAGTTAGCAGTATTCTATAACTTGATTGTGGTGGTGCTTACAGGACTAAAAGCATTTGTCAAAACTCACAGAACTAACCACTAAAAAGGATGAAATTTACACTGCATAAATTATATCTCATTAAACTTAACTTTAAAATGAGGAACATAGGACATTAATTTGTGAGACATCTAACCTAGACTCTTCAAAAATTCAATATTATAAAAACAAAAAGTAGGGTATCTGAACTATATTTAAATAGACTGAAGAAAGAAAAATACCAAATGAAATATATGAACCTAGAATGGATTCTGGTTTAAAATAATGTAACAAAACAACTAAGAAAATTATCTTTGTACATATGGAATATTTGAATATAGACTGGGTTTTAGATGTTATTATATAATTATTGTTAATTTTCTTAGGCATTAAAAGAATATGATTATATAGAAGAATGTCTTTTTTGTTAAGAGACTCATACTAAAATATTTAAGGTAAAATATAATATAACTTACTTTCAAATGGTATTATAAAAAAGGGGGAAGGGAGACATGACAAATGCTGATCTTTTTATTTTTTTAATGTTTGTTTATTTTTTTGAGAGAGAGACAGAGCATAAGCAGGGGAGGAGCAGAGAGAGGTAGACACAGAATCTTAAGCAGGCTTCAGGCTCTGAGCTGTCAGCACAGAGCCCAACATGGCCCTCGAACTCACAAACCGTGAGATCATGATCTAAGCTATAGTCAAAGGCTTAACCAGCTGAGCCACCCAGGCGCCCCAAATACTGATCATTTTCAAAACTAGGTGAGGAATCTGTTGACCTGAGTTGTGCTTATCAGAAAAATGTCTTCTTAGTGATAACAGTCTGATCTAAAATACTACCATTATTGGGGCGCCTGTCTGGCTCAGTCAGTAGAGCATGCAATCCTTAATCTCAAAGTTGTAAATCCAAGCCCCAAATTGGGTGTAGAGACTGCTTAAAATAAAATAAAATAAAATAAAATAAAATAAAATAAAATATTGCCATTATTATATACCAAATGTCCACAGTGGTTATGATTAAAAGGAAAATCCTAGAAAAATATATATTGCACGATTGTAGGTTTTAAAAATATGTGTGTGATTAGTGTATATAGATCTATCTTTATAAGTTCCTAAATAATTTGGTGTTGATATACATGATAACAGGTAGAGGTACCTACTGGTAAATGAGATGAAGAAGCAGAAATTGGAAGTACCCAAGTAGAAATTTTATTTAGTACTCTATACTTAACACTTTATACACTTTAAAATGCTGAAAGGCTTTTAGGTGATCTCTACTTTTCTTGTGGTAAAAGACTCAAGGTGGAAAGGAGGTAGAGAGGAAATCATCTAAAACCTTATTTTTGATCCTTAATTTCACATCTGTACAATGAGATTATAATTCTTTCCAAAAGACTTTTGACTCTTTGTAAAACCAAATCCTCCTAAAATCAATGAATATCTACATTTAAGTACTCATAAGAGAGCACTTCTACATTTCAAAGCAATCTTAAAGAAGAATTTCGAGAAATCTTTCCAGGAATAACGGTATCATTGGAAAAGGATATGCAATCCATGAATGATATAGGCAATTTCCAATGCAACAGCGTAGTTGAAAATTCATTTGTAAATTGTTACTAATCTTGTAGTGAGACAAAATTATGGAAGTAGGACCTTTTCCTCTTCTGTTTGAGAAAGCTGTAGAAGTGTTACCAATGTTTTTATTTAATCAACAGAAGTTGCTTGGAATGTACAACACATAACATTTCCCCCATAGCAACGTTGTTAAGCACGTTGGTAAGACATGAATGCCAAGTATGATGGAGCTGTAATGCTAACAGAAGGTTTCAGTAAATATCTATAGTATGAGAGAGTGAGTGAATGAATAAATCAATAGGAAGGACCAGTAGATTCGCTAGATTGTGAACTCTAAGAGAAAGGAACTGGATTTCCTTATTCATGTTTATATCCCCAACATTCTGCCAATCAGTAAGTGTTGAATGAATAGAATATCCAAGAGCTATCCTCACTTTACCTGGGTATGGAACTGGACTTTAATAGTAAGTTATGTTTGTCTTAACCTATTGCTAAAGGATACTTTTTCTTTAAAGATAATATCATGAATATGTTGTACAAAAATAAAATAAGCATGTGTTAAAAAATGTTTTAACTAAGTTATTGAGGAAACTAGAAAAGTATAAAAGGCCAGTTCAAAAAGATTGGGAAGGCAAGATGCAAATAGAGGCATTCAGGAGTGCTAAAATGAATTTGTTAATACATGAAAAAAAAAAGATCAAAATTCACAGGGAAATAGTGAAGTAATTTACTATAACTAACAGTGGTAAAGAGTCAGACACAATGAAAGATACAAATAATGAGGAAGAGTGGGCTAGACAACACCTGGCATTTCATAGGACACTCAAAGATACTTTTTCTTTTGTCATTTCAAAGTCTTTCACAATCTTTCTGGACAGTCTCTTCTTCTGAGAATGATAATTTCAAAGATTACTCTTAATCACACAAAAAGATTGGTTTTATTAGGTTTGGCTTCATTGTTTACATAGTTGAAGCAAAGGCAGGAGTTAGCTGTTATAAATGTAAAAAAGAAAAAAAAAAAAAAAAACAGACAGGAAACCCAAAATGGAATGCTAAACCCACATCACCGATGGGAGACTTATACCTAACCTAACTGTAATTTCAACTTCTCCTAGGAATGTTATCTTAAACCAGCATATCTGGAATTTCCTGGTCAACATCAATGAGGCAATCCGCAATGTAGACCCCTGTCCCCCAAAGAAAGTTAAGGTAATCCGCTATTTTCTTGTCCTTGCCTCTTTCTGCCTGTAAAAGTCTTCCATTCTGTTCAGCTGTTCAGAGCTGCTTTCTGTTTGCTAGATGGGATGCTGCCTGATTCATGAATTGTTGAATAAAGCCAATTTGATCCTCAAATGTACTCACTTGAAATTTTGTTTTTTTTTAACACAGCAAGCTACAACCTGTGGGCTGATTTCAGCCTAAAGCCTGTTTTTGTACCTCCTGGAGCTAAAGATAATTTTTACATTTTTAAAGGGTTGAATAGCATCAAAAGATACATAACTTTTTTATGATACATGAAAATTATGTGAAAATCAAATTTCGGTCTTCATAATTAACGATTTATTGGAATACAACTGTGCTCATTCATCTACATATTGTTTGTGGCTGCTTTCTCTAGATAATGGCAGAGCTGAAAAGTTGTCACAGGTCCACAAAACAAGGCCAGAGCTAGGATGAAACAATTGAGGTGCCTTGGGCACGAGATTTAAGGGGGCACCAAGAACTAAGTAATGAAAAGAAGCACCTGGATGGCTTAGTCAGAAAGGCATGCAACTCTTGATCTTGGAATCATGAGTTTGAGCCTCATGTTGGGTGTAGAGATTAATAAAAAAAAATAAATAAACCTAAAAAAAAAAAACCTAGCAATGAACAATGAATGAATTATACTTTGATGCAATTTTTTTAAAAATCAAAAGGAATGTAAAAAAAAACCCACCCAAATGTCAAAATTTTAAACAAAGACAGGATGAGTATTACTGATTTTCCCATTTGCCTCAGGTTCCAATATGGCTTGGCAAAACACTGCTACGTTTCACTTGCCTCACCCTGATCCTAGCCCTATTGAAGGCTTAAATTATTTATTACTGATTACTGAGAAAAGTTTATAAACAACAGTTATTAACCGACTATATAACCTGCCTTGAGGCTGCTATTCCAACTTAAGCACTAAGCTTTAAGACCACAAAATAAACTTCTGATTGGGAGATTTCATAAGGAATCTTAGATTGGAATTTTAAAAGCTTCTATTATTGACTATCCTAAGGATAAGAAATCAAGTGTCAAGGGGCACCTGGGTGACTCAGTGGGTTTGGTGTCCGACTATGGATTTCAGTTCAGGTCACGATCATGGCTCATGGGTTCAAGCCCGGCATCGGGCTCTGCACTAACAGCACAGAGCCTGCTTGGGTTTCTCTCTCCCTCTCTCTCTGTCCCTGTCCTGCTCATGGTCTCTCTCTCTCTCTCTCTCTCTCTCTCTCCCTCTCTCTCTCTCTCTCTCAAAAATAAAATAAACATTAAAAAAAAGAAATCAAATCTCAAAACCTCTCTCCACCAGATTTATTCTGTAGTGCTTATACATTCAGTGATTTCCTCATTTCTTAGGTCCCCCAAATAGGCTAAGGTTTCTGGCCTCCCAGTAAGTGAACTTATTCTTATCATTTGTCAACTTTTGTTTTCCATTGAAATGACCTATCCTTGCTCATTTAAAGAGTACCATTCCCAAATCATAAATTCCAGGCAATTGGCCCTCAGGCAAGCTTCAAAGCTACACAAATGAACCTATGTGTAGATTACAGAGCCTCAATGGCTATGGTTCATTTATTACTGCACCCAATAATTTCAGAATGGAAGAAAGTAAAATTCTCTATTGGGGTGCACTGCATAACTATTTCATGAATTGTATTCTGATTTCCCTCGAAACTAAAAACATTATATACAGCAAGGACACTGACAAACCTCTGGGGATGTCCCATAAAGCATGCAAGTTCTGAAAATATATAATAACATTTGTCTATACAAATCTATGCTAGAGAAGATGAACATCTCTTCTGATCTGACAACTCTTCCCATCCACTTCTCACAATAGGAACATTTCAAACATGCTAATTATTTGTAGCATCTCTCTTTTTATAAAATAAGAAAGCAAGTCTTTGTGATATTTTTCTTGGGATCCTTTGAAAATCTCAAAGATACAGGTGTAAAAGTTATCCTGAAATGTTTATTTACTTGTTTGTTTACTTATTTATGAAATTAGGGTTCTGCTTTGAGGAAGGTTATTTATTTTTAATGTTTATTTCTGAGAGAGTAAGGGAGAGCCTGGGGGAGGGACAGCGAGAGGGAGACAGAGGATCCCAACTAGGCTCCACCCTGACAGCAAAGAGCCTGATGCAGAGCTTGAACTCACGAACCACGAGATCGTGATCTGAGCCCAAGTCTGACGCCAAACCAACTGAGCCACCCAGGCACCCCTGGGGAAGGCAATTTCAAAACAGTTGTCAGAGGATCTGTAGATACTTAAGGTAGGATCAAGGGTTACTGAAAAATAATACTTAGTTACTTATTTAATCAAAGTGACAATAAAAGATTTTTAAGGTAAACCTAGAAGGTTAATATGATTGTAAAGAACTTTAGCTCTTTCAGGGGTGCCTTGGTGACTCAGGTAAGATTCCGACTCTTCGTTTCTGCTCAAGATCTCACCGTTCGTGGGTAGGAGCTCTGCATTGAGCTCTGAGTTAACAACCACAGTAGAGCCTGCTTGGGATTCTCATTCTCCCTCCCTCTTTGCCCCTCCCTCCATGTGTGGGTATGCATGCTCTCTCTCCCAAAATAAAAAAAAGAAAAAAAAAAAAAGAACTTTAGTTCTTTCAAAAGTGGAAAGACTGTTCTTTTTTCTTTTCTTAATCACGAACACAAAATCAACTTAAAGCACAAATAAAATTATTCTAATAAGCCACAGAATCTTTCCTATGTAGTCAGATAACATAAAAGATAAAGAGTGAGCTTTCATCTTATAAGTGATAGTTATTAATCAGTCAACCAAGGAAGTAAGCTATTAAAACTGAGTTATCTTTGCTAAAATTTAACATATTTTATAGCCTCTTTCAGACTGAAGTATTATAAAAACCAAAGAAAATAAAATTCCCTTTATGAGTCTTCTCTATTATTTTATTTTATATTCTAGAATAAATTGACCCTTTTCTTAAGGATTATCTTAGTTCATTTGGGCCGTTGTAACAAAGTACCATGGCCTGAGCAGCTTAAATAACAAACATGTATTTGTCACAACTCTGGAGGCTAGGAAGTCCAAGATAAAGGCACTGGCAGATTTAGTGTCTGGTGACAACCCTCTTCTTGGTTCATAGACAGCTAACTGTAGTGTCATTACATGGCTGGAAGGGGGTAAGAGAGCTTTCTGGGGTCCATTTTATGAGAGCACTAAACCCATTCATGAAAGCTTCACCTTTATGACCCAATCACTTCCAAAAAGCCTCACCTCCTAATACCATCACATTGGGGATTAGGTTTCAACTTACGAACTTTGGGAGGACACAAACATTAAGTCCATGGCTAGGGCAGAGTATGGTCTCAGGACCCGTAGGGTCCCTAAAACTGTTTTTTTTAAGTTTATTTACTTTGAGAGAGAGAGAGAGAGAGAAAGAGGGAACAAGCTGGGGGAGGGGCAGAAAAAGAGGGAAAGAGAATCCCAAGCAGGCTCTGAGCTGCCAGCGCAGAACCCAATGCAGGGCTCAAACCGACAACCCAAGAGACCATGATGTGAGCCGAAATCAAGAGTCAAATGACTAACTGACTGAGGCACCCAGGCACCCTGGTTCCTAAAACTCTTTTAGAGGATGCACCAAGTCAAGACTATTTTCATAATAATATTAAGCTATTATTTGCCCCTTTCATTCTTATTCTCTCACAAGTGTACAGTACAGAGTGTGATATCACACTCTGAATGATGCTTATCTATTAATTAACTCAATTTAGGGGCACCTGGGTGGCTCAGTACAGTACAGAGTGTGATATCACAGCAGACTAAATGCAGTAGCAGGTATGAGAATCCAGCTATTTTCTAGTAAGTCAGACATTTAAGAGGTTCCCAATAATGTAAAACAATGCCATTCCTCTTGAATTTTTTGGTTTTAGAAAACAGTTATTTTTTATTAAAATGTTATTTATTTTAACATGCAATAGGTTCATATGATATTGCTGTTTTCCAAAGATTCAAAATATAAATATTTTTTACATTTCTCACATAAACAAAAGCTCTGGAGTCCTCAATACTTCTTAAGTGTAAAGGAATATTGAGATTTTTCAAAAATTGCTTTGTTTTAAAAAGATTTTATTTATTTTTATTTATTTTAGAGAGAGAAAAAGAGAGTGACTGAAGCAGGAGCTGACGGAGAGGAAGAGAAGATCTTAAGCAGGCTGCACTCCCAGCGGGGAGCCTAACACAGGGCTTGATCCCTCAACTATAAGATCATGACCTGAACCAAAATCAAAAGTCAGACACTTAAATGACCGAGCCACCTAGATGTCCCCAAAATTACCTTTCTTAAGGGAAAAAACCCTACTCTTTTTCTTTGAAAAACAAAAACACATAATTTTATTTCTCTGTCATTCTTGCCCCTGTTATGGTCTCAACCACTCCTAGTAATTATAACTTTAGGGGTGCTTGGGTGGCTCAGTCAGTTAAGTGCCTGACTTTGGCTCAGGTCGTGATCTCATAGCTTGTGAGTTCAAGCCCCGCATCAGGCTCTGTGCTGACAGCTCAGAGCCTGGAGCCTGCTTTGGATTCTGTGTCTCCCGCTCTCTCTCTGCCCCTCTCCCGCTCACACCCTGTCTCTGTCTCTCTCAAAAAATAAACATTTAAAAAATTTAATAAAAAAAATTGTAACTTAAAAAAAAGAAATTGGCTTTTATTTCAAAGAGAAAAATGATGGTATGGGGTGAAGCGATTAAAATTACTTTAAGTTTCAAACATCTGACCAATCAGCAGCCACAGAAGGAAACATTTAAACTGAAGCAGAAAC
Organism: Panthera uncia; assembly: GCF_023721935.1. Classification (NCBI taxonomy): domain Eukaryota; kingdom Metazoa; phylum Chordata; class Mammalia; order Carnivora; family Felidae; genus Panthera; species Panthera uncia. The sequence continues at coordinate 83,283,706 of NW_026057577.1, forward strand.
AGTAAAACCTTGGATTGTGAATAACTTGTTCCATTGAGTGTTCTACAAGATGAGCAAACATTTCTAATAGATTTTGACTTGATAAATGAATGATGTCTTGCAATACAAGTAGTACATGAACATCACATGATTACAACTGAGCCAAAGGTTCTTGAAATTCGCTTTGATATACAAGTGCTTTGGATTACAAGCATGTTTCTGTAATGAATTATGCTCACAAACCAAGGTTTTACTGTTCTCCCCTAAATATAGCTGCCATTGACCTCTCTGAGAGATTTTCTCATTTGGAAGAAGATTGGTCCTTACCACTGGGAAGTGCAAAATTAGCTGTTCATTAGCATAATAAAGACCAATAGAATCTTCCATGGTTTCCAGTTGAAGCCCTAAACCTATCTCTTTGTGAAGCTGGTATATATAAACAGTTACCTCTGGCTATTCAGTGAGTTATTCATTACTGGTGACTTCTGTGAGAGTATGTAAATAAACTTTGTCTTTTCTCCTGTTTGTCTATTTTTAGTTAATTTGCATGTCCCTATGAAATGAGCATTAGTGAGTACAGGAAAAGTTTCTCTCCCAACAGGGATCAATTGTTTAACTGTCTGTCATACACCATCATTTGAGCAACTAGCATGTGAACACATATAACACAACTTCTACAACATACATCTCTTTTATACCTTGTTAAGATGCAAAAAGGAACACTTCATTAACATGAATGAAAGATATAGCCTCTTTGTAGCATATGACCTAGGATGAGAAGTAGATAAAGTTCAAACTTTGCTTCATAATCAATGATTCAGTATTCTGGTTTATCTAGAAATTGTCCTGGTGTTGAATGATGCTTATCTATTAATTAACTCAATTTAGGGGCACCTGGGTGGCTCAGTTGTTTAAAATCACATGTTAATCACGTCTACAAAATACCTCCCAGTGGGGCGCTTGGGTGGCTCAGTCATTAAGCATCTGACTCTTAATATCGGCTCAGGTCATGCATGATCTCAGGTTCATGAGTTCAAGCTCCACATAGGGCTCTGCGCTAGCAGCATGGAGCCTGTTTGGATTTTATCTCTCCCTCTTTCTCTGATCCTCCCCCACTCATGCACTCTCTCTCTCTCTCTCTCTCTCTCTCCCTCTCTCAAAATAAATAAATAAACTTTGATAAGAGTCCAAGGTTTTAAGTTACCTTAAGATCTTGGAAATTATCTTGAAGGTGACATACTGGAATACAAAATTACTGTTGAAATTAAAAGTTTGTCAGAATAAGGACTTAACTTAGTTAAACAATATTTACATTTAAAAAATTCTAATCATGTAGAAGTGATGTCAGCTTATTTGATTAATGAAACTGTAGCTTAGGAAAAAAACAAATCCAAGTAAAATAAAATGTACATAAAGGGTATAAAAATGGCATAAAAATGTGGCATAAAAATTACTTTGAGCAGAAGGCATTTGAGTTTCTGAATTCCTTATCTGCCTAAAAGCAGAACCTCTCTGAAACTTAAGGGAACCCAATTGTCATAAATTCCATCCCTGGAAGCAAACAGGTAAGACTGACTCTTATCACCACAGATGAGGAACCTCTACATTACCATTTAACAGAGAAGTTTTTCTCCTGTCTATTGCTTATTTATCTTTCCAAAAACCATTCATTTTCCCATAAGTGCCCTGATCCGTCTATATACGCCAATGCAGGAAAAAGTCAGCAAAGTTAGTTTTGTGGTTGTTTGGTACTCACCTATGGGAGCCACAGTATTTTGCTGGGGCTGCTTTTGAGATATGCTTCTCCATGATGCATGTTCCCTGGCTCTGCCAGGTAAAGCCATTGGGCATCTTGGAGGATGAGCTCTTAAACTTTTGAACTTTAAAATTTTGTACAAGGAAAATCACAGTTGTCAATCAAATGTAACATGAACATGTGTCAAAGATTTTCTACAACCCATTAATCAATGAGAATCAGGACGGTGTTAAAAAAAGTCAAAGGAGAAATCAGAGAGCAGCCAAATGTATAGACAATCAGATACACTGAAATGAATTTGGTAAGAGATCAAGACTGGGTAACATTCACAGGGCAATAATCAATCACATTACCAGTAGCAAAACTTCACTTGTGTTTCTATAAAGAAGAATTATTTGTTTTTTTGAAGAGGAAAGAAGTTTCCTTCTACAAGTTTAGGTGCCTGACTGGGTCTGAAAATTAAACTGACAAAGACAGATTAGCAGGAAAAAATTATGAGTTAATTTACTATTAGATTTACATGACAAGGGAGGCTTCTTAAGGAAATGAAGACCTAAAGAAGTGGTTAAGCCTGAGTGTTTGTATGCTAGATCTGATGAAAAGTGAACAGTCATGGAGAAATAAGATAGGACAGAGAGTAATAAATGGTAGGTGTCATATATGGGAAACCAAGCAAGGCCTGCGTGTTTAGATTCCTCTTGGTGTCCCTCTGTCTTGGAGAGAAGGATAATTCCTTTCTTCTGGGTATAGGGAGGGCACTTCTCAAAAGAGGGTCTTATGACCTACTTCAGTGAGAGAGGCCATGGAAGGGAAAGTCAAAGATACATTTCTGCTTCCACTGTTTCCTCAAACTGAGTTTAAAATTTTCAATATGCAAGTTGCCACTTTTAGGGCTAGTGTGTTCTGAACCCCATCATATTATTATCTGCTTACTACAACTAACAGAGCAATAAGATAGCTCTGAGACAACAAAAGATGTAGATAACAAGGAAGATTAGGCTAGAAAACACCCAGCATTCCATATAACCCCCAGTAATCTCTTACACCTCTTTTCAAAGTCTTCTGTACTCTTTCCCGACAGATTTTCTCCCACCTCTCAGCATGCCTCTTCCCCAGTATCCTCATAGAGTCAGCTCAGTGAGATCTACCCTTTCCTTTCTCCATCCTTCTCCTCCCTTAACATCAGTCCCATTCCCCTTTGGCTCCATCTACTTTGTCTCTGTTAACTTTTGGAAAAACCACTAGAAACGAAATACTTTACAAGAAGCTCTTAACCCTATCTATACACCTTGCCTGCCCCAAAGTGCGGATATGTTAAAAGAAACAATAGTGATGATGCTTGTCCTCCGTGAAATCTCTAATTCAAACTCTTTTTTAATGGGTAGCAAAATGAAGTGAAAATTCTTCAGACAGTTTACAGGGAACAAGTTTTTGATGTGGGGCAAACACATAGGCAGTCCAAACTGGACTGTTCTCGACCTTCAGAATTTCTGACTTCACAGACAAGTTCACAGCAAAGGTTATATGATCTCTAGTGGTCAGGGAAGTAAAGGCGAGGTCAGAAGCAGCCCAGGTATATTGGTGGGTCTTAGGTAAAAGGCATGTTTAGAAACCTGGAATTGTGTGTTCTTTGAAGGGGACAGTGATCACTAGGTAAATGACTAAGTCATGGTGCAAGTCATTTTGTGGTGACAAAATGCTATGGTGGTATGTTTCCCATTCTGTAGAAGGTAGGGGAATTGTCATGAAGTTTTTTATCTACTTAAAACAAAAGTAGATACTTTAAGGTGGTGATTTAGATTAATTTTGTAATATTTTTTATTTTTATTTTTAAAAAAGGGTTAAAATAATTAAAACTTCAGACACCTGGGTGGCTCAGTCAGTTAAGCTTCTGACTTCGGCTCAGGTCACAGTCTCAAGGTTCATGGGTTTGAGCCCCATGTTGGGCTCTGTGCTGAATGCTTGCTCAGAGCCTGGAGCCTGCTTCAGATTCTGTGTCTCCTTCTCTCTCTGCTCCTCCCCTTCTCATGTTCTGTCTCACTCTCTGTCTCTCAAAAACAAATAAACATCTAAAAAATCTTTAAAATAATTAAAAATTCAATGTTACAGTATTTAATATTATTTTTATTTTCACATTGTTTCATCTCCTGGCATTTTTAACATTTTGGAGTTTATTGAAACTTACTATGTATGTCTATTTTTAAGCTATTGGAAAATTTTCTCCTGCCGATTATGGCAACACAGCTTCTTCACTTCACTAAACTTTAGTCAGGCTCCTGAACATTTTCCTAGGCCTATCTGTGTACTTCCTTGTAAAATCTAGTTGTAGCAAGAGCTCCATTAGTTTAACAAGAACCCCCTACTCTGCGTATCTGATTGCCCCTGATATCTGATCAAGTTCACCATCCTGTACTTACTCCCAACCCCCGCCCCCTCCGTGATATCTGATCACCCTGGCCCCTGTCTTCAGCAAGAATCCCGTTAGGTTGGTTTAGCCAGAATCACCTTCACCTCTGATGTTTCCTTAGTAATTCTTCATTCACGGACCTCCGTTCTGCCTCCCAGCTATAAATCGCCACCAGCCTGTGCTGTATTTGGAGTGGAGCCCAAGCTCTCCGTTGCTCACTGTAAGATCCCATTGCAGTGGCCCCTACACCTAACTTGATGGTCCTGAATAAAGTCTGCCTTACCGTCTTTAACAAGTGTTATTGATTTTGATTTTCTTTAACAATGGTTGAGAGAGAAATTCTGTGAGGAAATTTATGTATTTGATTTTCATTAATTAAGGAAACACAAGAAAAGAAAGAAGTGAGGACTGGTGGTATCTTAGGAAAGATTCTCATTATTGTCATTTTTGAGAGAAAGCAATCAATAAAGATTAGTATTCATTTTACCATCTTTTCAATCGCTAATTTTATCATCTGCTATCTTCAGACAGCTAGAATTCATTTCTAGCTCTCATCACTTTCCTTTCTCCAAACGGAATTTCTAAGAATATTTTGAGGAAGTGCCAAAGGTATATGTCAAAGCCATAGCATTAACAAATTTTTCTCATTTTCTCTCATTTGCCTCTGACGGGAGTTAATGACTCACCCCAGCTGTGTCAAAAAGTCATAAACAATATCCACCATTGCCCAAATGTTTTAAATGATCCTCAAAGCTTGTAAGATATCAATTGTATCTTTGAAAGACACTAAAATAGGTTTCCTCTTTTTATACATCTGGTAGAAAGCTTAAGGATATACATGGCAAATTTTGAAGTTGAATATGACAAGATTCCCTCATTTGAAGAACTAACAAGGGGGAGCAGCCAGGAATAAACAATTAGCTAGGAAAGAGACAGAATAAAAGGAATACTGAGGATGAGGAGTAAAACAAGTCTTTTGGAAGGCCGGAAAAAAAAGGATCAACTAATCCCAATGAGGGAGTGAGAGAGATCTTTTGAAAAGACTTCTTCAGAATAGGGTAGCTGAAGGGGTTTTAAAGGATGATACTGATAATGACAACAATTAACATTTGTTAGTTAGACGCACATCAATGCTGCCTATTGGTGGTCTAAGGCTGGAATGAAAGATAACCTGGGAAAGGTAATTTAAATCCAGGTTATGTAAAGTCTGGAATTACACCTAAGGAATCAGCAATAGATAGGCAAACCTTAGCAGATCTTGACTGGCATAACCTGCCAGACAAAAGTCACTGTTCTCCTCACTCGATATCCTGATTTCTCTACTCTTCCCAGGTTAGTATTTTTATGCTCTCTCAGCTGCTATCACACAACTACCCACAGCTTTTCAGTGAATTTAGTGACCCTTCAAAAATCCTATTTGTCACAATTAACAATTATAAAAAGTACACAATCTTCCACCTATATCAACCCCACAGTTTTATGTAAGAGTAGGAAAAGAAGTTTTGTCCTTGTGATTGGTGGTGATAGTGTCAGAATTTCCTAGGAGAGGTTTCAGTTACTTCTTAGAAAAATACTAATAGTTTGTGTAACCCAAAACTCACTCTGGCCCCTTGCCTTCCAAAATTTTTGCATTTTGATTCTACCTTCAGTCAGTTAGTACTTCAGTCAGTGGGTACTTCCCCTACTACCCCCAACACACACACACACACACACACACACACACACACATCCTCTTTGGGATGGTAATAGTGCATTTAATTGGTTTAAAGGCAGCTATCCAAATCCCTCAGATGGAGATAGGATTCATTAACATCTCAATGATGGCTATCTCTAATCTATACCTTTCCTGCTATGCAAAGGAAAAGTCTATTTAAATCCATTAATTCTCTGATAGAGCCTCCACCAGATCATTTATAAAGATGCTAAGTAAGACGGATACTACCACTAATCCTTAAGAAATGAACTCCTTACACTTCTCATTTATCTCCTCCATTCGCTTCCTTCCTCCAGGCCAGCTATCAGTTTTCAGCAAATCCCACCCATTTCCCTGTCTTCTATGGTGAATCATTAGGAAAATTATAACGTCAGTCCTTAGTCCCCTTTATCCACATTTTCTGCTTGGTAGAATTCCAATAAAGCGAAATTTCACTATATATTCACTTAAATTTCATATGATTTTCACCAAAGTACATTTCACCAATGTACTTGTTTTTTGTTTGTTTGTTTTTGTTTTTCCGTTTGGTAATCCTACCATTTATAAACCCACTAATTTCTGTGCATAAGAAAGTAGGAGAAAGTTAAGGCAGGTTACTTCTCCTGGAGTCAATTTCCTTATCTGTAAAAAGGTCTGCACCACAGACTTTTTAAAAGGTTAATGAGCAATTAAGAGTGAGAGGCCTTGCCTAACACAAGGTCTACAGGTTCTTAATCACCGTGTTCTTCTCCAGCCCAGCTGGAAACTGCCTCTTCTCTGGCACACCATGGATCTTCTCTTACTGGCTTCTGAGGGTCTACCGGTATCATAGGTTTGTGGGGTCTGGCCAACAGTCATTGAGTTTTATCCTCAAATGTCTTCACAGTTCCCAGATATTTTACTCATTTTTTTTCTGCCTTAAATCCTTTGATTAACCAGAGTAGTACACAAACACATGCATATATTTTTTCAACGGAACTTGCAGCATTTTAGATGAATCTCTGTTTGATTTAGTAACTCACATATATACAGTTTGGGTGATCATTTATTCGTTCAATCAGCAAATAGTTTGAGCATCTACTCAGAATTGAACAATTCTAAGATAGTGCTGAATAAAACTTTCTTAACGTACCTGCTCCCAGGGAACTTAGCTTGTAGAAAAAAAGAGTATGTATGTTGGGGGCTGAGAGCTATTTTAGATAAGGTGGTTATGGATAGCCTCTAGATTAAGTAACACTTGAACAGAGCAAGGAATGCAATATGTAAGTAGGCTATGCTGTTATCTGTTGGTGGGAGGGAATGGAGAGTCCAGTAAATGCAAAGGCCCCGAGGTGTGAATCCCAGAACAGCAAGGAGACAGTATGACTAAATCAGAGTGACTAAAGGCAGAGTATAGTAAAAGTTACAGTGGTAGGTAAGAGCAATATCATGAATGACCTTCTTAACCATGATAATAACTTTGGACTTCATTCTGAATGGTGTGGAAAACCACTAGGCAGAATTCCATTTCCAGGTGGATTTCTCTGCTTTAAAAAAGGACAAATGCTGAAAATCAACTCAATCTGTACACCATTTTATTTCTACCCTGGAGCAGACTTTTAATTGTATGATAATAATCTGATGTAGAGATCAGCAAACATTTTCTGTAAAGGACCAGATAATAAATATTATAGACATTTAGTTCCATGTAGTTTCTGTTGCAACTACTCAACTTTGCTTTTGTAGTGCATAAGCACCCGTGGATAGAAGGATGTGGAACACCAGTAAAACTCCATAGACACTGAAATTTGAATTTCATATAATTTTTGTGTATGAGGAAATGCTGTTTTTCTTTTGATTTTTCCCCCACACATTTAAAAATGTAGAAACCATTCTTAGCTCATGGGCCATACGGAAATATGTGTTGGCCCAGATTTGGCCCACAGGTCATAGTTTGCCAACCTCTGACTCAACCATAACTTATTATAATAATTAGGTTTTTATTAATTTGGCAGAAAGTGGAAAATTAATTCCATTTGAAATCTCTTGAGTAATGCATTTATATGTTTAAGACAAACATACTTGAAAATGTACTGAAATCTTCTTAGGTGAATACAATATTAAGTCTTTATGGCCAGAAATATATAAGATTATATATAAAATAGGAAAACATATATAGATTTCATAAGTAATCTGAAAAAGATACCTATGTTTTGTTTTTTTTTTTTTTTAATTTTTTTTTTCAACGTTTTTTATTTATTTTTGGGACAGAGAGAGACAGAGCATGAACGGGGGAGGGGCAGAGAGAGAGGGAGACACAGAATCGGAAACAGGCTCCAGGCTCCGAGCCATCAGCCCAGAGCCTGACGCGGGGCTCGAACTCACGGACCGCGAGATCGTGACCTGGCTGAAGTCGGACGCTTAACCGACTGCGCCACCCAGGCGCCCCAAGATACCTATGTTTTAATAGCTCAGAAGTAAAACATAGGGTATATCCAGAAATAAAGCTGTAAATGTGGATTTTTCTCAAGAATCTAATGCCAGAGTGGACTTTACTCTAGGCAATAGATGACTACCATCACTGAGTAATTTCCAGGGTGATGGACAAGTTTCAGTGCTGTTAGAGTAGGCAGTTAATTAGGTCCTAACAAGATAGCTGGAGGTCAGCAAGGAGGATGTCATGGCCAGCTATCACGAAAGTCAGAGGTCTGTCCATGCAGTACCCCAGAAGAGGTCAGATCTAACCAGACAGGCCCAAGATGACAGACACCATGACAGGAAACCCTTGACCAAATTAGGAAGAAAAAGCAGGAAACCCTGCTTTCCACCCCAAGTAAAAAGTATTCTGCACCCTACTTAATAACTGTCAATAAAAGATAGAAACCCAACCCCCAGGGTGCCCAACTCTTTCTTTAGAACTCACCGGCTCTCCTCATATCTCAAGAGTGGACTTTTTGCTTTAATAAACTTTCCCACTTGTGTTACTCATCCATCTGCTCTGTTTTGTCTCCTTGAATTCATTCTTGTGGACCAAAAACCTTGGGTGACTCCTTGTAGTTTGGCTGCATCAAGGCCCCAGGGTTCAGGGACTCCCCAGTTCACCCAGCAACAGCACATTCCCAAAGACTTTCACTATGAATTCATGATACCTGAAGTTTCTTTAAACAGATGAATCTTTTTATTCCATAAATATAAAGTTTAAAATAGAGTTAAGTTTTGAAAGATAACAATAGGTATGCATACCATGGTTATAGCTGAAAACTTTCAAGTACATGCATTTACATGAATAGTTTTACAGGATATCAATATCCTTATGTTTTTCCAAAATTGAGCTCCCTGAAATGGCCAACTCCCCATTGTTATACAAGGATGGCATGCCTATCTTCCTCTCCATCTCAAATCTTACTACAGTGCTTGGCTCTGAAATGTAAATACTTCTGAGGAGCCAAACAAAGAAATATTCAAATTTTTGTTCAAGGAAACCCCTGTCAATTATTAATTAAGGCATATGTATCTTATATGCCTTTCTGTTAAAGGTGAGGTTCTGAGGGGCCTCTAGCTGGGTCAGTCAGTAGAGCATGTGACTCTCAATCTCAGGGTTGTGAATTCAAGCCCCACATTGGGTGTAGAAGAGTACTTAAAAATAAAATCTTTTTTAAAAAGAAGGTGAAGTTCTGAGAAACAGGGTGTTTGACCCATGTTGAGGCATTGAATTCACAATAGGAAAGGAAGTGTGGATAATGATTCTTATTCTTTTAAACAGAAATGGCATGCTTTGTGAAGCTACCAAAATTTTGAGGTATATTGGATAAAACCCACAGATAAAAATGTAATATCACTTCTTTAGGTGGAATATGCTTATTCAAAAAGGTAGTTTAGACCTGTTTCATCAAATCTTATCTTCATTCATTGATTCCAATTATAATCAATCGTCAGTTTAATCTTATAAAATATTTAAGGGGCGCCTGGATGACTCAGTCGGTTGAGCGACCAACTTCGGCTCAGGTCACAATCTCACAGTTTGTGAGTTCGAGCCCTGCGTCAGGCTCTGTGCTGACAGCTCAGAGCCTGGAGTCTGCTTCGGATTCTGTGTCTCCCTCTCTCTCTGTCCCTCCCCCACTCATGCTCTGTCTCTCTCTGTCTCAGAAATAAATAAACATAAAAAACATTTTTTAAATAAATAAATAAAATATTTAATATTCGGTATCTTCCATTAACAAGCAACAAACATTTAAATGTATGATAACATTTTAGCTGTTAACTTAAAAATGGGCAAGAGGGTACACAGATTTCCATATTTATTTCAAAACTTTTGAAAACAATTGGCCTAGAGAACTGGGAGGGGCACTTGGTCACTGCCGGGAGAGCAGGAAGACTGGGAGAGGGAGAGACCTTGGGAAATTTGGAGACAGCACAAAGAGGTTGATGAAGAACCCAAACACACACATCTATTTTGCAATTTTCCCACAGAACGGCCCTAATGCCATCTACTAAATCTACCCCCTTCCTGCCCCTCCATTTGAGATTGGGCAAAACAGAAGGGAAGTGGAAATCAGCTTTATTGGGGTTTTCTTGGGCAGAGTAACAGTTTAGGATTGGCTAGTTTGAATAATTGCAGCCCCAGATCTATAGAGGTGGTCTCTGGTTGTCTGTACCTGGCCCTGGGATAGTTTAAGGAAGGGGAAATATTGGCTTGGCGTGTGAGAGTTAGACAAGGAGCTGGTTGGGACGATTGATTTGGGAGTGACCTGGTATGCATAAGAAGATGTGCTCCCAGCCCAGTCTTTGCCCTCTGAAAGAATTGGCTAGTCCTGGGAGGGTCAGTCTCTCCCATGCTAGCAAGCTTTGTAAGATGTCAAAACATCACAACATAGAGAAAAGTTTTAAAAAATGATTAACCAAATTATTTGCTCATTTGTTTAATTTTTTTTTAACATTTATTTATTTTTGAGACAGGGAGAGACAGCATGAATGGGGGAGGGTCAGAGAGAGAGGGAGACACAGAATCTGAAACAGGCTCCAGGCTCTGAGCTGTCAGCACAGAGCCCAACCCGGGGCTCGAACTCACGGACTGCAAGATCATGACCTGAGCCGAAGTTGGGTGCTTAACCAACTGAGCCACCCAGGCACCCTCTTTTGCTCACTTCTTGATTGAGTTGTTTGTCTTCTTACTACTCAGTGGTAAGAGTTCTTTGTAAATTCTGGATAAACACAGATTTGTGTTGTGCAAATACTTTCTCCCAGTCTTTGACATGTCTTTTTGTTAATGATTAGACAATTATTTTTTCAAAGTTTATTTATTCTAGGAGAGAGAGAAAGAGAGAGAGAATCCCAAGCAGCCTCCACACTGTAAGTGCAGAGCCCATGCGGTGCTCGATCTCATGACCCATGAGCTCATGACCTGAGCCAAAATCGGGAGTTGGACACTTAACCAACTGAGCCATCCAAGCGCCCCAATTAGACAATTATTATTGAATTCACTATATCTTTCCTTAGTATAAAATTACTTAGTTCATTGATTCTTAATCCTGACTCACACATTAAAACCACCTGAACAACAAATATCTTTGCCTGCCACCTCCAAAGTTCTGATTTCATTTTTCACTGCACCCCCCCACCCCGACCAATTGTTTTTTTCAAGTTCCTTAAGTGATTCTTATGGGTAGCCAGGAATGAAAACCACCATGTTGGAGAAAGCATGTAACAAGACTTTTATAGGCATGAAAGTAGTCAAAGGAACTGGCTTGTTTGATATTCTCTGTTCCCACCAATCAATACCCCAGCTACCTGATCAACTCTCTTTGGTATCAGGATCTGATTACTTCTCCTCTGGACACGTTCCTAGATGCCAAGTCCAGTGTTTGGCACTTTTATGTATATCATCAAATTTAATTCTCCCAACATCTCTTGAGGGAGTAGATATAATCCCCTCTTCAGCAGATAAAGGAAATAAGGTTGAGAGAAACCAAGCAAATCAATTACAAATACACAGTTAATAGGAGGTAGTGACAAAAAACTTGACTCTAAAGTATTCTGACTCTAAAACCCGTGTTCTTTCATCTATCCCTCAATTTCACAACCACAAGGCAGCACCAGGTTGAGTCAATTCTCATTACATGATGTCGTTCTTCATCAGAGAACACCACCTCATGTCTTAAGGCTTGGAGAAAGAACAGGGTATTTGAAGTGGAAACGAAGACTACAGCTTCATGCAAAACTTCTTCAATAATTAATTCCCTAGTGCCTTTGAGATTTACTAAAGCAGATCTCTCACAAGAAGCCAGTAACTGTTAAAAGTGAAAAAGAAGCCGTGAGACCCAGAAAATTTTCATGTTTAAGAAATTCACCCTCACTTTTTAAACTAGGCTACTAGGAGGGGAAAACCCTTCATTAAAAAACCTCTTTCTAGCTCAGAGGAAGGAAAAAAACTTCTATTAAGTAGAAGAGAAAGAAGTAGTTTCCGGGACAGCCTCCTAAAGTATTCCCCAGGGCCTCCTTCGGCATTTTCAATTTACGTCCTTATGGTCAGGCAGACAAGAAAGAAAATACTGAGAAAGAAAAAAAAAAAAATCAAATTACTCTGAAGCCTCTCATTTAGAAAAATCTACCAAGGTCTTTAAGAATATAAATTTGGCAAAGAAAGAGGAACGTCTTTTAAAAATTCTCCTAATTTTCCAGAACCCCTAAAGCTTTCACAAAGACTCTTCAGAATGTTTAAAGCTCCATTGATCAAGAAAGAATTCACTGAAAATTTAAGCAAATAGGCATTTATTTGGGCAATTAGAATTGCAATTTGGGAGACAGAGATTCAGGTAGAAACCTGGATCATGTTCCGGGGAAGAAAAGGAGGGGGCAGAGTTATATAGGTAAAAGACTACTAGCATAGTCCTCATTCAGGCCCTCTATGATCAGGGATTAAAACCAGGTTAACTGGGATTGGTTGGATTAATATGCAAATGAGAGACTGAAACTTTTTAAAACACTGGCACTGGCTCCTTTTGAAGGGAAGAATGCAGATCACTAAGGTGTCTTGATGAGGAGGAAGTTAAGTCCGGGCTGAGGACCTACAGCTGGCTGAAAAGTTGTTTTTTTAAGTTCATGGTTTCCCTGATGAGGACTTGAATAAATTCCACCTCCCTTATGGCCTCCTTAACCTAGTTTTAAAAAAAGACTCTTTTAGTTAGGCTTGTTTGCTCCACTTTAAAATCTCCTTTTACAACTCAAATGAAGAAAATGGTAGAACTTACTTAAAAACATACAGTCTTAGGTCTTTTAAGACTATGAGTAAGTCAGAATATTTGTAGGGAAAATAGACAAGCTCCATGAAAACTTCCAAGAAAAGAAAAGAAAAAAGCCCCAGGTGCAAAATAAAGAGAGGACAACACAAAGACAACACAAAGAGAATACATTTAGTGGGAAAAAATGAGTAAATTCATGTAAAAATCTACTGAGCTGTTTGAGGATATGGATTATACCAACCTGACATTTTTAGGCCAGGCTGCTAGAAAGATAAGAGGCATCAGCATTGGATGAAAAGTTCACAGAAGTAATTATTTTAAAAAATTTTTCCCAAAAAAAAGAAAAAAGAAAGAAAAAGAAGAGAAAGAAGAAAAGCCATTGTTCAAGATTTCCTAAATAATTAATTCCCCAGCGCCTTCAATAATTAAGATAAACTACTTCAGAGGGGGAAAATACTGGAGAAAGAAAAAAGAGTATTGAAGAAACTATTTTTGCAAAATGACAGGTTTTCTAAATGTAGTGTAGTATTTAAAGCTATACATTTAGAGGAGAGGGTTTTTAATGTAAATGTTTTGTAAATAAATTAATATGGTATTAAAAAACAAACCCATCCTAGGCTTTATACTATGCAAATACAAAGAAGATTCAGTTTCTCTTTTTAGCTAACTTATCAGTCTGGGTAATTGATTCCCAACCATAGTCTCATATTAGAATCACATAGGGGAATTAAAAACAAAATGTATATGCCAGTCCTCACCTTCCAGAGATTTCGATTTAGTTGGTCTGGTATAGAGAATTTACACTATTTAAAAAAAATATTCAGAGGTGATTCTTTCAAATTATTCTCGTGGACATAGCAGAGGTAGAGGACCAATGGTAGCACAGAATGGAGGATATGTATTAAGAAACTGTTATGGCCAATTTGACAGAAAAATTTTGTGCTATAGAATTTAATGGTAAAATATTTTGGCTTGTATTTTATTTGCTTTTATTTTTATTTCTTTTTCTAATTAATTGCTTTTTAATTTACCAACCTATTGGTCTACAATAAAGTGAAATCTCAAAATCAAGAATCACTATTATAAAGGCCTTAAATATTTTCAACATGGATTTTAAAGATTTTGCTGAAAATATAGAAAAGTCTTTTTCTAGCAGAAAGAGCAAATTACTTTTTCTTCGTGATGGAAGTAATAGTTGTTGTAAAGTCAAAAGGGTGTTCAGAAATTAACTATACAGAGAAGTGTAGGCAATAGCATGAGCAAAGGCCCTTGCGGTAATCATACAGACCCCAGAGGAGGTCTAGAGGGCAGGAAGAGAAAGTGGTCAGCATCTTTGTCCTTGATAGGTGGATGTGGTTAGCTGTGTGCCTCTGTGGAAGGCCCCAGCTTCTGTCAGATGCCCCTTCCATTTCCCTCCTGCTTGTTTTATCTGCTCCCTTTACTAATTTCTCAGGCCAATGATTGCCAACCTCTACCCACTTTCCTTAAATCCTACCCATGTCTTAAAGTGTTGTCATATTACCCTGTTTAAGGGTGTCATCTTCTTCAAACAGGACCCTGACAAACACTATCTCCACATTTTAATACTTAAAAACAAGACAAAGCCACACATGTCCCGATTTCCTTGTTTTCTTGAATGCAAACATGAATGAAATTCTACCAATCGGATGTAACCTTCTGGGATTTGCATTTGGGGCTGAATTTTGCAGGGAAACAGGTGGGGTACAGGACATCTTTTCTGCTGTCATGGATTATTGGAGAGGGAGTGTTTCAATGAAGTTCATTCAGGGAAGCAGAACCACTATGAGTATACGAAATACGAAATTATAGGAGTTGGACAGTACACAATTAGAAGAAGGGCTGTGCCAGTAAAGATGTCCCCAACACTGGAAGATCAGGGAAAAGGACAGTGGTTCTGAAGCACTGGCACAGGTGGACAAGTCAGAGCTTATGGGAAGCCAGGCACATGCAGCTGCTAATATGAGCCCCTGAAAAGCTGGTATTGAAGTCCCTGGAAAGCTCTTCCCTCTTCTTGGCTGACATCTCTGAGTTCACAGTAAACAATTGGTGAACTTTTGCTATTGGTCAGAACTGCCAGCTGTAGGGCAAGACTGGGAACTGGGGCCAGAAAGAATGAGTACAAACTGGATCCTACCTCTATGTCCGTCTCTCACATGGTCTCTAACCACAGTGACCTTCAGAGAGCAATGGCTGCTGCTTCACTTCTGCTTTCTAGATCTCTTTCCTATTTCTCTTTTGGCCAACTCCAACCCAGAGCCATTCCATGTTCTGCAGGCTTTCAGGGAGTTTTAGGGTCTGCATTTCCATTAACAGTCACTAGATGACAGTAAGACACTGATTAGACTCCAATGTGTTGTTAATCTGCAGAATCACATGCAGCCCCAGATTTGGTTGGCTGTCTTCACAGATGCTGCGTTGGCTGAAGTTGAAGTTATCCACATGGGGTTTGGCAAATGTCTATGAAGTTTTCCCCTGTGGCCCCAGGGTTATGCTAAGTTGTCATTAATATTTTGACATCACCTGGACAGTCATGTGACTCCACCTGGCCTTGCTGGACAGACCACAGCAGTGGGAGAGTTTGTTGGCGTGATTCAGGTTGTACTTGGCACGGTGAAGAAAAGCCCCTAGAAAATGGTGACCATGTGATCTGCAAGGCTCTCAAAAGGAATATCACATTCATTTTGTCCATTTTACCTG
This sequence comes from Panthera uncia, assembly GCF_023721935.1. Taxonomy (NCBI): domain Eukaryota; kingdom Metazoa; phylum Chordata; class Mammalia; order Carnivora; family Felidae; genus Panthera; species Panthera uncia. The sequence continues at coordinate 83,299,476 of NW_026057577.1, forward strand.
CAACTAAATTCTTGCCCCAACTGGAAGCTGCTTAAGAACTGGCACCTGAAGATACAGAATTTCTAATCTATTATCAACTAAGGATGATTATTCTCTTCAGAAGAAAAGGAAAACCTTCATTTAAGAAACAAAGCATGGGTGTCATCAGTTGTAAAGCAAAAGGTTTAACTACATAATCTGCCTTGTGAAGAGATTTACTAGAGAAATCTTGTAATTTGCCTCTGCATTTTCTCTTTATAAAATTTTTGGCAGTTAAAATTAAACGTTGGGGCACCTGGTTGGCTCAGTTAAGCATCCACCTTCGGCTCAGGTCATGATCTCATGGTTAGTGACTTCGAGCCCGTGTCTGGCTCTCTGCTGTCAGTGCAGAGCCCTCTTCAGATCCTCTGTCTGTCTGCCTCTCTCTCTCTCTCTCTCTGCCGCTCCCCTGCTTGGGTGTGCGCTGTCTGGCACTCAAAACTAAATAAACATTAAAAAAATTATACATCAACAAGTGTATATAATGTGTAAAGTATAAAGAATAAAATAAAAGCCTCACTCTCTTAAAGGAAGAATGATTCATTCAGCGAGTTGTAGGAAATCTGTAAAGATGGAAATGCATAAAGATAAACGTAGTCCTAGCCTCTCCACATCTCCCTCTTGGCCAGACGTTTTTCTACATTTCCTTTTATCCAGCTTAACTTCAGTGGTTTATTGTTTTAATAACGCCTTGCCTTTTGCCATTCTCTAAACTATGTCCTTTTATCTTTTCATCCCATGTCTGGCAAAACCTTTGTCTTGGATAAACCTAACTACCCACTCTGTTCATGTCTGCAAAAGTACAACTGAACATTGATGACAGAAGTCACACAACAGAGATTATACCCACTACAAACTCGTGATTATTGGCCTCAAACCTGCTGGATTTATTTGTCTGGGCAGTTCACTGTCTTGCTCTATGAGGCTATTTCTAAACTTCCAACCTACCTGGTTCCCCTCTGCATCCGCTCAAACCCCCAAAACCTTCCTCTTTGCTCTAAGTAATGACCTCATCCCTTACTTCATAAAGAAAATGGAAGCAATTAGGGACCCTCCCTTATCTTCCCCCTTCCAAACATTCAAACTCCACCTCCACTGTGCTCTGTACCCCTCCTGTTACGCTGGCACAGAACTTTATACCTGGGCAGTCCTTGCCACACATTTTGACTTCATCATAATAATATGTGAAGTGAGTCTTATAATTCCTTTTTCTAATTTTTTAAATTATGAAAGTAATCTTGTTTATAGTGTTTGCACTTTTCAGAGCTCCCCTCTTAGTATTTTATATTCCTTGGGGCCTGATTCCCTTGACTGAAAATGTTTAGCTGGGGAGAGGTACAAATGTAGGCCCTAGTTTGTGCCATCCTAGATTAGTTAGACGTGGTGCTGTGTTGAGGAATAAAGCAATCTGGGCTCGACCACTCATTTATCTCCTAGGGCTACTGCTCAGAGAAGAGAGGCTGACTCCCTTTATTATAACTGCCTAGCCCATGGTTATTGGGGGTAGAGGGGGTGGAGGTGGATACCTATTTCTATGATGACATAGAAAGGGGGTGAGATGGGAGAATACAAGCCTGCATGACCCTTATCAGCTCTGGCCTGTAGCTGAGTTCTTGCACAAGCCAAAGTGACCCAACACCCCTGGCTGGCACTTGGATGGGGCTGCTACACAATGTGTTGCAATATCCATTGGGCTTGTCTGGGAAATGTGGGGAGAAAAAAGGGAGGAAATAAGGAAGCCCTCCCCAGCCCATGCTTGTTCCTGGCATCTGGCCTTCATCTCCTCTAACCTACACATTCCCCTCTCTTCCACAAAGGTATCCCCTCCAGGCACATTCTCCATGACCAATGTACTTCCCACAACTTGGAGGTTAGCACTGGGACAAACCAACCTCTCCCTAGCTTCAGCACCACATTTGTAGGGGAAGACAACACAGTCCATGATTGCTAGGAACTAGTGCTACTGCTTTCTAATATGCTTTCTTTTCAGTTCAGAATAACTTGAGAACATGTTTCTATATCAATAAATATAACTCTGTGACAGTTTGGGTGCAAGTGGTTTTATTTGGAAGGTGATCTCAAGAAGCACAAGCCAGAAAGTGGTAAACGCGAGACAGGGTGACAGTGAGAAGAGTAAAAGTGGACAGTCATTGAGAGTGCATTAAGGAGCCTGCCACCACCAGGAGAACTGGGGCTCAGGCCTGGCAGAGCCTTCTGAGTAAATGCTTGGAAAATACCACTGAGTTTTAGTCTGGAGGGGGGAAGGATGGAGCATTTAATCATCCACTTCCTTCCTCTCTGCTTTGCCCCTCAGGGGCTGCAACTCCCCTATACTGCCAGTTACACCTGCTGGCCAGGAGTAAGCTCTTTCTGTGCCATACAAAGCTCTCAGGCAGAGAAGTGAGCCCAGGCACTGGGGGCGGGCACCCTGCCATGCTGGAAGCTGTTCACAGCAGATGCAAGTAAACACATGGGGCTGAGGGGACGGGAGATGGGGACCGACCATCCTTGCTGCATACAGAGTGACAAAAGTAGCAGGAGGATGGCAGGAGGATGGCTTAGGGAAAGGGTAATTGATAATCAGACCTTTCATGTTTTAAGAATTAAAAATAAAAATGCTTCTTACCTTGTGGATTGTTCCATATAGTGAAAGGCAGACATGGTTCTGACATTATGAAGAGACCAAAACCAGAACCTGGTCCCACCTCAGTATCACTGGCCTAAGATAAACCCTGGGAGAGGTCTGTGTAGGAAAAATGGAAAGACCTGAGCACAAAAATTCCTCTCCAAGACGCCCAATGAGGGGACAAACTTGGCTGGGATAGCATTGAGGGGAGGGATCACTCACTCCCTTTCAAAGGACAATATGCCCCTACAAAAATCTGTGTCTGGAGTCAGTGAATTTCTTTTTAAATATTTTATTGACTGATTGTTTTATAAAGTTTATGTATTTTGAGAGAGACAGAGAGAGCACAAGCAGGGAAGGGCAGAGAGACACGAGGACAAAGGATCCCAAGCGGGCTCCTCCTTGGACAGCAGAGTCCTATGCCCAGCTTGAACTCATGAACTGCGAGATCATGACCTGAGCCAAAATCAAGAGTCTGATGCTTAACCAACTGAGCCACCCAGGTGCCCCTATATTTGGCTTTCTACTGTCTTTCTTTTGTACCTTTCTGTTGTATTTTTTGTATCTCTTTTCTTTCCTAAAAAAAGGGATTCCTCTTTTTGTCTTTTTCCTCTGCTTTGTGTGGATATCTTAAATGTGTCTCAATGTCATTGGTTCACTTTACTGTAACGTAATATCTACTCCTAATGAATTGGACGTCCTGTAATGCCATCATTTTCCTCCTAAAACACTTCACTGTATTTTTATTTTATTCTTTTTAAAAAAACTTTTTTAAAGTTTATTTTATTATTTACTTTGAGAGGGGGGTGGAGCAAAGAGAGTGGGAGAGAGAATCCCAAGCAGGCTCTGCACTGTCAGTGCAGAGCCCAACACAGGGCTTGAGCCCATGAACTGTGAGATCATGACCTGAGCAGAAACAAAGTGTTGGATTCTTAACTGACTGAGCCATCCAGGTGCCACTATTTTATTCTTTTATGTCAAATTTTCTCTGACATTATTAAGCATCGTTTTCTATTTTTTTCTATTTATTGGAATAAGCTTCTTCAAGAGTATGCTCTTTGGATACTAGTACTCACTTTCTTTTTTCCTTTTGCTACACTTTGCATAGCGTAGCACTTTGCATCGTTAAAGATTATCTCTTTTATTCTCAACTTTGAATCAGAATAGTTTATTCAGGATTATGATTTACCCTCCTAATACCATATATGGCTTCCTTTTGACTTTCTTTCTTATTTCCTTGGGTACTATTTTTGAGTCTTCACCTGCAGCCAGAAGACTAGATATGTTGGTTTGTATTATCTGTTCAATTATGCAGCTGTATGAGATGGATGGGGAGGAAGCTACATCTATAGTCACTTGTATTCAGGGAAATATATTTCTGCTCTCTCTTTCTTCATAATTCTGTTGAAATTCCTGCACCCAAGGTTAGCTGAGTTGAGATAGTGATATTTTCTAACCAAGTATGAGGATATGTTACCTTCAGGGTTTTGCTCTTCTCTTCAGGAGAGTGAACCACTTTGGTGAACAGTTACAATATTTTTTGTCGTGTGTGTGTGTGTGTGTGAGAGAGAGAGAGAGAGAGACAGAGACAGAGACAGAGAGAGACAGAGAGTGTGTGTGGCTGTACTTATATTCCTGCACTTATCTGCCTTTATTTGCCACTATCACTCAAGTTCGAGATAGTGGTCCCTGGGAATTACCCCCATCTCTCTCCCACTTTGTGGTGTATCTAGGGGAAAGCCTCTCTTGTTTGGTTTCTCTTCTAGCTTCTATGTTGGAAGGTTGGCTAGAGGACTTCACAGAACATAGTCTGTATCTTTTTCTTAGTATGCTACTGTCCTCAGTTCTGGTATTCCTGAACTGGACAGAAGTTTTGTTTGTTTGTTCGTTTGTTTGTTTGTTTTACAATATCCTACACTACCATCTTTCTTGACCTTCCCACAAAGGAAGCCCTCTTTGACTTTGGTATTTACATTTACTGTGCTCTAAATTGAATTATTCATTATTGATGCCACACGAAGTTTGTAGACAAGATCAGATATGTTCCCTTTGTTTAGTATTGATGATATTGTCTTTATACTTTGCTTTTATTTGTTGTTGGATTTTTTTGTTTTGAATTCTTTTAAATTCATTTATGGGAGGAATCTTCTGTAAAATCCCCATATAGTTTCAGAAGAATCAATATGCTTTTTGTAACACAAAAAGCAAGTTTCACCTCTCCTACCAATGAAACAAGATGTATCTAATTGCCATTTTTTGTGCTTTTGAAGTTCAAAATATTCCCTAGCTGATTTTCATTGTACAGCAAATCTCTTACTACTTTCATAATCTTTTACATGTTTTACCTTTTTTTTTTTTAACATATATTTATTATTGAGAGAGAGACAGAGCATGAGCATGGAAGGGGCAGAGAGAGGGGAGACACAGAATCTGAAGCAGGCTCCAGGCTCTGAGCTGTCAGCACAGAGCCTGACGCGGGGCTCAAACTCACAAACCGCGAGATCATGACCTGAGCCTAAGTCAGATGCTTAACCAACTGAGCCACCCAGGTGCCCCAGTTGTTATTATTATTATTATTATTATTATATATTTTTTGAATTTTATTTTATTTATTTTTGATTTCACTTTATTTTTTATTTTTTAAAATTTACATCCAAATTAGTTAGTATATAGTGAAGCAATGATTTCAGTAGATTCCTTAATGCCCCTTATCCATTTAGCCCATTCCCCCTCCCACAACCCCTCCATCAACCCTCTGTTTGTTCTCCATATTTATGAGTCTCTTTGTTTTGTCCCCCTCCCTGTTTTTATGTTATTTTTGTTTCCCTTCCCTTATGTTCATCTGTTTTGTCTCCTAAAGTCCTCATATGAATGAAGTCATATGATTTTTGTCTTTCTCTAACTAACTTCACTTAGCATAATATCCTCCAGTTCCATCCACCTAGTTGCAAATGGCAAGATTTCATTCTTTTTGATTGCCGAGTAATACTCCATTGTGTGTGTGTGTGTGTGTGTGTGTGTGTGTGTGTGTGTGTGTATCACATCTTCTTTATCCATTCATCCAACAATGGACATTTGTGCTGTTTCCATACTTTGGCTATTGTTGATAGTGCTGCTATAAATATGGGGGTGCATGCGTCCCTTCGAAACAGCACACCCGTATCCCATGGATAAATGCCTAGTAGTGCAATTGCTGGGTCGTAGGGTAGTTCTATTTTTAGTTTTTTGAGGAACCTCCATACTGTTTTCCAGAGTGGCTGCACCAGCTTGCATTGCCACCAACAATGCAAAAGAGACCCTCTTTCTCCGCATCCTCGCCAACATCTGTTGTTACCTGAGTTGTTAATGTTAGCCATTCTGACAGGTGTAAGTTGGTATCTCATTGTGGTTTTTATTTGTATTTCCCTGATGATGAGTGATGTTGAGCATTTTTTGATGTGTCAGTTGGCCATCTGGATGTCTTCTTTGGAGAAGTGTCTATTCATGTCTTTTGCCCATTTCTTCACTGGATTATTTGTTTTTTGGTGTTGAGTTTGATAAGTTCTTTGTACATTTTGGATACTAACCCTTTATCTGATATGACATTTGCAAATATCTTCTCCCATTCTGTCGGTTGTCTTTTAGTTTTGCTGATTGTTTCCTTTGCTGTACAGAAGCTTTTTATTTTGATGAGGTCCCAGTAGTTCATTTTTGCTTTTGTTTCCCTTGCCTCCGGAGACGTGTTGAGTAAGAAATTGCTGCAGGCAAGATTAAAGAGGTTTTTGCCTGCTTTCTCCTCAAGGATTTTAATGGCTTCCTGTCTTACATTGAGGTCTTTCATCCACTTTGAGTTTATTTTTGTGAATGGTGTAAGAAAGTGGTCCAGGTTCATTCTTCTGCATGTCACTGTCCAGTTTTCCCAGCACCATTTGCTGAAGAGACTGTCTTTATTCCATTGGATATTCTTTCCTGCTTTGTCAAAGATTAGTTGGTCATATGTCTGTGAGTCCATTTCCAGGTTTTCTATTCCGTTCCATTGATCTGAGTGTCTGTTTTTGTGCCAGTACCATACTGTCTTGATGATTACAGGTTTGTAGTATAGCTTGAAGTCTGGGATTGTGATGTCTCCTGCTTTGGTTTTCTTTTTCAAGATTGCTTTGGCTCTTCGGGGTCTTTTCTGGTTCCATACAAATTTTAGGATTATTTGTTCTAGCTCTGTGAAGAATGCTGGTGTTACTTTGATAGGGATCGCATTGAATATGTAGACTGCTTTGGGTAGTATCGACATTTTAACAATATTTGTTCTTCCTATGCAGGAGCATGGAATGTTTTTCTGTTTCTTTGTGTCTTTTTCAATTTCTTTCATCAGCTTTCTATAGTTTTCAGTGTATAGATTTTTCACCTCTTTGGTTAGATTTATTCCTAGGTATTTTATGGTTTTTGGTGCAAGTATAAATGGGATTGATTCCTTGGTTTCCTTTTCTGTTGCTTCATTGTTGGTGTATAAGAATGCAACCAATTTCTGTGCATTGATTTTATATCCTGCAACTTTGCTGAATTCATGAATCAGTTCTAGCAGTTTTTTGGTGGAATCTTTAGGGTTTTCCATATAGAGTATCATGTCATCTGCAAGAGTGAAAGTTTGACCTCTTCTTGGCTGATTTGGATGCCTTTTATTTCTTTGTGTTGTCTGATTGCAGACACTAAGACTTCCAATACTATGTCGAATAACAGTGGTGAGAGTGGACATCCCTGTTTTGTTCCTGACCTTAGGGGGAAAGCTCTCAGTTTTTCCCCATTGAGGATGATATTAGCATTGGGTCGCTCGTATATGACTTTTATCATCTCGAGGTATGGTCCTTCTATCCCTACTTTCTTGAGGATTTTTATCAAGGAAGGATGCTGTATTTTGTCAAATGCTTTCTCTGCATCTATTGAGAGGATCATAAGGTTCTTGTCCTTTTTTTTATTGATGTGATGAATCACGTTAATTGTTTTGTGGATATTGAACCAGCCTTGCATCCCAGGTATAAATCCTACTTGGTCGTGGTGAATAATTTTTTTAACATATTGTTGGATGTGGTTGGCTAATATCTTGTTGAGGATTTTTGCATCCATGTTCACCAGGGAAATTGGTCTATAGTTGTCCTTTTTAGTGGGGTCTCTGTCTGGTTTTGGAATCAGGGTGATGCTGGCTTCATAGAAAGAGTTTGGGAGTTTTCCTTCCATTTCTATTTTTTGGAACAGTTTCAAGAGAATAGATGTTAACTCTTCCTTAAATATTTGGTAGAATTCCCCTGGAAAGCCATCTGGCCCTGGACTCTTGTTTTTTGGCAGATTTTTGATTACTAATTCAATTTCCTTACTCATTAGGGGTCTGTTCAAAGTTTCTATTTCTTCCTGTTTCAGTTTTGGTAGTGTATATGTTTCTAGGAATTTGTCCATTTCTTCCAGATTGTCCATTTTATTGGCATATAATTGCTCATAATATTCTTTTATTATTGTTTTTATTTCTGTTGTGTTGGTTGTGATTTCTTCTCTTTCATTCTTGATTTTACTTATTTGGGTCCTTTCCTTTTTCTTCTTGATCAAACTGGCTAGTGGTTTATCAATTTTGTTAATTCTTTCAAAGAACCAGCTTCTGGTTTCATTGATCTGTTCTACTGTCTTTTTGGTTTTGATAGTATTAATTTTTGCTCTAATCTTTATTATTTCCTGTCTTCTGCTGGTTTTGGGTTTTATTTGCTGTTCTTTTTCCAGCTCCTTAAGGTGTAAGGTTAGGTTGTGTATCTGAGATCTTTCTTCCTTCTTTGGGAAGGCCTGGATTGCCATATACTTTCCTCTTATGACCGCCTTTTCTGCATCCCAGAGGTTTTGGGTTGTGGTGCTATCATTTTCATTGACTTCCATATACTTTTTAATTTCTTCTTTAACTCCTTGGTTAGCCCATTCATTCTTTAGTAGGATGTTCTTCAGTCTCCAAGTATTTGTTACCTTTCCAAATTTCTTCTTGTGGTTGATTTCGAGTTTCATAGCATTGTGGTCTGAAAATATGCACGGTATGATCTTGATCTTTTTTGTACTTACTTAAGTCTGATTTGCGTCCCAGTATATGGTCTATTCTGGAGAACTTTCCAAGTGCACTGGAGAAGAATGTATATTCTGCTGCTTTAGGGTGAAATGTTCTGAATATATCTGTTAAGTCCATCTGGTCCAATGTGTCATTCAAAGCCATTGTTTCCTTGTTGATTTTTTGATTAGATGATCTGTCCATTGCTGTGAGTAGGGTGTTGAAGTCTCCTACTATTATAGTATTACTATCTATGAGTTTCTTGATGTTTGTGATTAATTGATTTATATATTTGGGTGCTCTCACATTCGGTGCATAAATGTTTACAATTGTTAGGACTTTGTGGTGGATAGACGCGTTGATTATGATATAATGCCCTTCTGCATCTCTTGGTACAGTCTTTGTTTTAAAGTCTAGATTGTCTGATATAAGTATGGTTACTCCAGTTTTATTTTGTTGACCATTAGCATGATAGATGGTTCTCCATCCCCTTATTTTCAATCTGTAGGTGTCTTTAGGTCTAAAGTGGGTCTCTTGTAAACAGCATATAGATGGGTCTTGTTTTCTTATCTGTTCTGTTACCCTATGTCTTTTGATTGGAGCATTGAGTCCGTTGACGTTTAGAGTGAGTACTGAAAGATATGAATTTATTGCCATTATGATGCTTGTAGAGTTGGAGTTTCTGGTGGTCTGGTCCTTTTTAATCTTTTGTTGTTTTTGGTATTTATTTATTTATTTATTTATATATATTTTCATCTGTTCTCCCCTCAGAGAGTCCCCCTTAAAATTTCTTGCAGGGCTGGTTCAGTGGTCACAAACTCCTTTAATTTTTGTTTGGGAAACTTTTTATCTATCCTTCCATTTTGAATGACAGCCTCTCTGGATAAAGAATTCTTGGCTGCATATTTTTCTGATTCAGCACACTGAATACATCCCGCCACTCCTTTCTGACCTGCCAAGTTTCTGTGGATAGGTCTGCTGCAAACTTTATGTGTCCTCCCTTGTAGGTTAGGGACTTTTTTCCCCTTGCTGCTTTCATGATTCTCTCCTTGTGTAAGTATTTTGTGAATTTGACCATGATATGCCTTGTTGATGGTCGGTTTTTGTTGAATCTAATGGGAGTCCTCCGTGCTTCCTGGATTTTGATGTCTGTCTTTCCCCAGGTTAGGAAAGTTTTCTGCTATGATTTGCTCACATAACCCTTCTACCTCTATTTCTCTCTCTTCCTCCTCTGGGACCCCTATGATTCTGATGTTCCTTTTTAATGAGTTACTGATTTCTCTAATTCTTAAATTGTGCTCTTTTGCCTTAATCTCCCTCTTTTTCTCTGCTTTGTTATTCTCTATAAGTTTTTCCTCTATATCGCTGATTCTCTGTTCTGCCTTGTCCATCCTTGCCACTGCTGCATCCATCCATGATTGCAGCACAGTTATAACATTTTTATTTCATTCTGGCTATTTTTTACTTCTTTTATCTCTGCAGAAAGGGATTCTAATCTATTTTTGACTCCAGCTAGTATTCTTATTATCGTGATTCTAAATTCTGGTTCAGACATCTTGCTTGTGTCTGTGTTGGTTAAATCCCTGGCTGTCATTTCTTCATGCTCTTTCTTTTGGGGTGAAATCCTTCGTTTTGTCATTTTGAAGGGAGAAAAGGAATTAATGAGGTAGAAAATATGAAATTAAAAAAATTAAAATTAAAAAATATTAAAATTAAAAATTAAAAACACACCCACACAAAAATCGAATAGATGATGCTAGATCCTAGGTGTGTTTTGGTCTGGGTGTAGAAAGTGGTTTGACAGATTAGAGAAACAAACAAACAAGCAAGCAAACAAAAAAAAAGGGGGGAGAGGAAAAAAAAAGGAAATCGTTTGAGAATTTGGAAAAATGAATACACTAAAGTAGACTAAAATACACAAAAATTAGAGAATATAGTAGACAAAAATTATAGAAAAATATTTTTAATAAAAATTAAAAAGAAATATGAATTTTTTCATTTTCTGTATTTCAGAAAAAAGAAAAGAAATGAAGAAGAGAAAAAAGATAGAAAAAAGAAAAAGGAAAAGACAAAAAAGGAATCGTTTGAAAATTTGAAAAAGTGAATACACTGTAGTAGACTGAAATAAAATGATGGGAGTAAGATAGAATTTGAAAAAAAGTACATAAAAGCAAAAAATATAATAATAAAAATTAAATAAAAATATTTTTTAAAGAAATTGAAAGTAAAAATGAAGTTTTTCTTTCTGCATTCAAGAAAAAGAAAAGAAATGAAAAAGAAAAAAAGAAAAAGAAAAAAAGGAAATTGTTTGAAAATTTTAAAAGGTGAGTACACTGAAGTAGACTAAAATAAAATGATGGAAGTAAAGTAGAATTTGAAAAAATTTACACAAAAGTAAAAAATACAGTAATAAAAATTAAAGACAGATATTTTTAATAAAAATTGTAAATGAGTTTTTTCTCTTTCTATATTCAAGAAAAAGAAAAGAATTGTAAAAGAGAAAGAAAAAAATTGAAGAGATGAACCTGCTAACAGATTGAAGAAGGACTGAAATTGCTTTGTTTTCCCCCAGAGGTCAGTCCATGTAGCTCTTTATAGTCCACATAAGCCGGCGGTGAGGTTTGTGTTCTTGAAGAGCGAAGTTGGCTCAGTTGGGCAGGGCTCGGTGTAACAGCTCCGCTCTCCCCTAGATGGCGCTGTTGGCCTACTGGGATGAATTGTTGCGGTACTCTTCTGCCGTGCGCATACGCATGCACGGGAGCGCTGAAAAATGGCGCCACCCAGCCACCCAGTGTGTTCTCCTGGATCAGCAGTCGCACACCGGTCCTCTGTCTTCAGCTCTCGTCCACTCCCCGCTTTTCCACTCTCCGTGACCAGGCCCCAGGCAGTACCTGTCTCCCAAGTTTTGTCTCAGATGCAGCTGTTTTCCCCGGCTGCTTACTTCCAAAGGACTGCAGCTTTGACCCCCTCCGCCCCTCTGCGGGAGGGTCTCACCCAGCGATGGCCGAATGAGCAATAGCCGAATGTCGGCTGCACCCAGGAATGCCTGCTGGATCCTGCTGTTGCTGGTGCCCCGAGACTGCAGCCAGGTGCCAGCCTGTCACCCCAAAAAATCGTGAGACAGTGTAGCCTCAGACTTTCAGGGACCATGGAAAATTGCAACACACATCTGGCACCAGGCTTCACCCTCAACAACCTTGCCCCAGCACCAGCGAATGTGGCTGCCTTCCGGGGTCTGCTGGGACCAGGTGGCTTCAACAGTCTCTACCAAGTGTCCTTCCACCAGTGCAACCGCTTTTCCCAGTGTGATCCGAGAACCTCCCGGACCCCACTCTGTTCCTGGGGATTCACCTTTCCCATCAGAACACCGCCAGGTATGGAGCTGCAGAGTTGCAGCCTTTGCGCTCCCCTTGTTTACAGTCTTAACGGAATTTAAACCCTCTCCTTTCTCTGTTTTTAGTTTGGTCCCTGCAGCTGTTTCCAATTTTCCACTTTCTCTCCAGCTGCTTTTGGGGAAGGGTGCTTTTCATGTATGCTCCCCCCCTCCCCAGTTTCCGTCCTCTCTCCGCCCACAAAAGGGGTTCCCTTCCTTTCGGGGCTTCTTGCTCCCCAAGTTCAGCTCTTAGTGTCGCGTACCTACTGAATTCTGTGGTTCAGGTTGTGCAGACTGTTGTGTTAATCTTCCAATCGGTTTTCTAGGTGTGTAGGATGGTTTAGTGTTGGTCTGGCTGTACTTCACGGATGCGAGACACACAAAAAGCTTCAATGCTGTTCCGCCCTATTATTTTTTAATAAAAAGGGGCCTTAAATGAAATAATTCCAAGGAATAATTAAGTGTGATGACCTCATATGACCACCAGGTGTCAGTCTTGCTCCATGCCATATTTCAACTAGTGCCTATACAGAAAAGTTAACTGCAATGCTGGTTTTCGAGTGGTGAAATATTTTTATCACCAGAGAAGCCTTATATCCTCTAATTAAGCAATAAGCCATAAAAGGGAATTCATTTTGGTACTAGAAATACAAAACAAAAAGAATCCCTTCCTGATTAGCTTTAATTATCAAAAGAAAGAGGTAATTCTTTAAAACATGTGTCAGCTAAGGAATGAAGAAATTATCTCATGGAGCTTAGCTTGTTGTTAATTATATACTGGTTTTATTAAATTGACATATACAGTGACTGCTTCCTAGTTTTCATTTATGCTAGCACAATTATGGTGGAAATTTAAAGTATCATTTTCTCCTAAGTTTTGGCAGAAATGATTAAGTACAAACTGGAAATTCTTATAAATGTCTTGAATTTTCCTGTTAAGGAAATACCAAGGGTTAACTTTTTGAAGATCACTCTTTTCAATGTTATGTAGGATTATTTAATTTCATAAATGTTATGCAAAAGTTATCTTAAGGATCTGCACATTTAAAAACAAATTAATGTCAATATATTAACTTGCATTTCAATTCTAATTCCCGACATTTATTGTGTAATCATTGGATACCAGGCACTATTCAAAGCCATTTTTATGTTTTCACTCCTTTAATTCTCTCAGTAAACCTATAAGGTCCACACTCATCATTTCTTTTTTAGAGTTGAACAAACTGAGTCTTAGAAGAATTCCATTAACTCTTCAAGGTCTGATTTTTAAACTCTTCTGAAGTCTGACTCTGGGACCTATTGCTATGCCATCCAGTAAACTTTTATATACCAATCAACTTTAAAAAATTTGTAGATGTTAGGACACTATGTAATATAGAGTAGCTAGCCATTTTAGAGTACTTTTACAAGTGTGGTTATACGTTAGAAAGCTTTACACCTCAGCTTACAGGCTTGATTATTTTTGTGTCAGTCTTGCCTACTCACTTGTTCTAGCAGGGAACACACTTAAACACTGCTCAGCAGCTAGAAGAAAAAAAATATAAAATTTGCTATTAAAACTATTAACACTGCTAGGTTAAGATGCCGAAAAGAATATGACAATGATATTGTCACAGATAGACAGATGGTAGCTACCCTTGTGGTCAACACAGCATAATAAATTTATTGAATCACTTTGATGTACACCTGAAACTAATCCAACACTGTGTGTCAACTATACTCAAAACAAACAACCACAAAAAATACTGACTGGGATAAGATGGTGCATCTAATTTAATTCCTTACCCAAACCATATTAAAACTACACACAAGGTATATTTTCAATAATCAAAGCCCCTCAATGTGGTGACAACAAAATTTTGTAAGGTGGAAAGCTAGTGGTTGAGGGCAAATTAACTAGAAGATCAGATCTCAAGCTAACAGCCTAGAGGCTGCGAATAAATACAATTCACAATTTACTCCAGAGTCTTGAAGAAGTTCAGGAACTGTTAGTGCCAGGTGCATTTGGAGCTGGATGTGAAGTGTATCCATTTATGGGTATGTGTGTATTGGAGTCATGCTATAATAACAAATATGGGTGAATGCTGTTCGAGAAATGGTTAGATTTTGAAATTTCCTCCTTCTCTCTGTCACTCTGGGTAAAATGTCCATTGTCCATCGAGGTAGAGGATTAGAGGTTTAATTCTGGAAAGTGTAAAACAGGATCAGTGCCCTGGAGGTGATGGGAAGGGGCATTTTAAACACAGTTGAGGGAACATGGCTACAATACTAAAAACAAGGAGAATGGGTGGCCATATACCTCGTGTTGAATGCAGAACCCTCTAGCCATCATCCCTTATGTGGCCTCCAGAAGAGTCAGCTAGACTCTCATTCTCCAGTCAGTGTCAAAATATTCTTAGAAATATGACTAGGCAAAGAGGAAATATCTAAATATATCAACACCAGGGCTTTCCTAACAAATGGCCTGTCCAGATAAAGAGAAGCCCATAGTTGATAGGTCTCATTCACATGCCCCAAACCTCTTTTTAGTTTCCTATTCTTTTTTTTTCAATTGAATAGTCTTCTTTTTTTAACATATCTGTCATTAGCAGAATCATTCTTCAGCATTCTTGTGTGTGTGTGTGTGTGTGTGTGTGTGTGTTACCACTTTATTTAATTTATTTTTTTTCATTTATATCCAAGTTAGTTAGCATATAGTGCAACAATGATTTCAGGAGTAGATTCCTTAATGCCCCTTACCCATCCCCCCTCCCACAACCCCTCCAGCAACTCTCTGTTTGTTCTCCATATTTATGAGTCTCTTTGTTTTGTCCCCCTCCCTGTTTTTATATTATTTTTGCCTCCCTTCCCTTGTGTTCATCTGTTTTGTATATTAAAGTCCTCATATGAGTGAAGTCATATGATATTTGTCTTTCTCTGACAGACTACTTTCGTTTACCATAATACTCTCTAGTTCCATCCACATAGTTGCAAATGGCAAGATTTCATTCTTTTTGATTGCTGAATAATACTCCATTGTATATATATATACCACATCTTCTTTATCCATTCATCCATCGATGGACATTTGGGCTCCTTCCATACTTTGGCTATTGTTGATAGTGCTGCCAGAAACATTGGGGTGCATGTGCCCCTTCAAAATAGCATACCTGTATCCCTTGGATAAATACCTAGTAGTGCAATTGCTGGGTCATAGGGTAGCTCTATTTTTAATTTTTTTTTTTACGTTTATTTTTTTATTTCTATTTTTTTCAACATATGAAGTTTATTGTCAAATTGGTTTCCATACAACACCCAGTGCTCATCCCAAAAGGTGCCCTCCTCAATACCCATTATTTTTAATTTTTTGAGGAACCTCCATACTGTTTTCCAGAGTGGCTGCACCAGTTTGCATTGCCACCAACAGTACAAAAGAGATCCTCTTTATCCACATCCTCGCCAACATCTGTTGTTACCTGAGTTGTTAATGTTAGCCATTCTGACAGGTGTGAGGTGGTATCTCATTGTGGTTTTTATTTGTATTTCCCTGATGATGAGTGATGTTGAGCATTTTTTGATGTGTCAGTTGGCCATCTGGATGTCTTCTTTGGAGAAGTGTCTATTCATGTCTTTTGCCCATTTCTTCACTGGATTATTTGTTAGGTGTTCAGTGTGATAAGTTCTTTATAGATTTTGGATACTAATTCTTTATCTGTTATGTAGTTTGCAAATATCTTCTCCCATTCTTCTCGTTGCCTTTTAGTTTTGCTGATTGTTTCCTTTGCTGTGCAGAAGCTTTTTATTATGATTAGGTCCCAATAGTTCATTTTTATTAGTTTCCTATTCTTAATGAAGGGCAGGCTGCCAAGGATTTCCAGGCATATGAGGAAAGCTAACAAAGAAAATAAGGACAAAACAGAAAACAAAACAGCAAGTTGGAAGAAACAGAAGCTATCTAGGTAGAAAAAAACTTAAAAACAAAACGAAACTAAACCAAACCCCAAACCAAAACTATTTTTTTAATATTCTTAGGGAGATAGAATGTTGTAACTATGAAACAACAATATGATGCTAAAATTTTTATAAAGAACAAAAAAAGAAAGAAGATTGGAAATTAAAAACATTATAGCAGTGGGAAAAAACCAGAACATTAGGAGATGAAATTGAGGCAATCTCTCTGTAAGCATAACAAATATATAAAGAGATGAAAAATAGAAATGAAAAGATAAGAAAATTAGAGGAATAGTCTGGGGAATCCAATGTCCAAATAATAGGAACTTCAAGTAGAGAAAACAGAACTGAGTCAGTAAAAAACTGAAGAATGTGAGCTTTCTGATTGAAGGGGACCAAGAAGTATCCAGAACAATGGGTGCAAATAGGCAAATAGACAGAAGGGCAGTGGGAGGAATAGCTAAAATTCTCACTGTGGTACTAACTGTGAGTCATCTGGTCAACAAGCTAACTGGAATCCAGCTTACTTTCTCTGCCAACTGGAGTGACTGCACCCACTTTCAGCTTCCCATGGGATCAGTGACTTCTGTCCCCTGGAATAGGGGGCCCTATGCCTTTCCACAGTCTCCATTATCCCCAGCTGCAAGCAGCTAGTTCTCATAAAACTCCTATAAAAGCTGGCACCCCCAAACCAGAGTATGTAGTCCCCTCCCCTTGCATCTAGCTAGGCTTGCCTAAGAGACTTGCTTGAAGAATAGAATGCAGTGGGCATGACATTCTGGGATGTCCAAGGCTAAGTCCTAAGAAGCCTTGCCGCTTCCACCCAGGTCTTTTAGAACACTTGCTTGTGGAATCCAGCTCGTGGTGGAGAGCTCAAGCAGCCCTGTGGAAAGGAACTGAGGCTCCCCTAAAAATTCCAACTAGCCTTCCAGACAATAGCAAGTACCAACTTGCTGGCCCTATAATGAGCTCACCTGGAAGCTGAATTGCTAGCCTCAGTCCAGCCACCCCAACAAAAGTTGTGTGAAACAGAAGTGAAGCATATCTACCAAATCCAGCCCAAATTACAAGTTCATGAGCAAAAAATTATCGGCGTTATGTTTTTTTTCCTTTTAATCTGTTAAGATGGTGAACTGTGTTAGATTTTCTGATATTGAACTCCTTATGTTTTTGGAATGTACCCTTTTTTATCTTGATGTACTGCCACAATTTGGGCACTCTACTGAGCATCATCATCTCTTATGGGAAAAAATAAATTTACCAAACAAGTTAATAATGTAAAAAAAAATGCATGAAAAATGTTTCCCCTATTTCAGAAAATTTCAGACGCAGGGGTAGAATATCATTAAGTAGTTCAGAGCAATCCCTGGCTGGCAACACTGAAAAAACAATTTGGTTTATTTTACATAATTGGAATTTTCTTTAATTTGGAACACTTACTCCAAACAAGCTAGTTTCTCCTACATTTTCAGCCATTTTGAAGGTTGCATTTGAAGTTCAGTTTTTCTTTTTGTCTTTTTTGAGATTCAACTTAGGGACTTGATTAATGGCATTCCATTTAGAAATTAACTGAGGCTTCACTAATCTGAAATAATCAGAGGTGGAATTCTCTCTCTCTTGCTCTCTCTCCCTCTCTTTGTCTTATCCCATTGAATGTTTCATTTAATGAATGTAATCAACTGTTTATGTAAAAATGGAGAAACACAATAAGCCTTGAAAGGCTTTTGAAAATGAGAAGAAAAAAAAAAAGTAACAAAGCAACCTACATAGAGGCTTTGGGCTGCTCTAGTTTGAAAAATTTATCAAGTGAAGTTTTTTGGCTTTTCTTTTTATTTATTTATTTTATTTTTGAGAGAGAGAGAGAGAGAGTGTGTGTGTGTGTGTGAGAGAGAGAGAGAGGGAGAGAGAGGGAGAGAGAGAGAGAGAGATAATCCTAAGCAGGCTTCATGCTCAGTGTGGAGCCCAACATGGGGCTCAATCCCACAACCCTGGGATCATGACCTGAACTGAAATCAAGAGTTGGATGCTCAACAAACTGAGCCATCCAGGCACCCCTGCTTTTCAAATACAACAATATTTAAGAGAGAACCTTCTACTCACTCCCTGGTCTCCGACTCTCCAACTCCTACCCCAGCCACACACACACACACCCCAATCACTCACTCCCCTACACCTCCCTGCCCCTTTAAGGTGATACTCTTTTAACTAATTCCCCAAAGTGTTCTTCCTAAGACAGAACTGATGATCCCTCCCCTTCCTCCACCACCCTATCATCACCACCTTAAGAAACTTACTTTCTAGGAAAAAGAGACCTAGAGAGAGAAACCTAGCAGCCTTAGCAAATCCTCTTTCAGTACATTTCCATTCCTAAGTTTTTTCAGTAAGAATTTCCTCTAGAAAACTGCCTTCTTGGAAAAATTTACTGAAGTCCCAAATAGTGAGGGACTGGCATTTATTGCCAGAAGTGACACTAGCTGAAAGTAGAGCTCCCATCTGGGAAGCTGTCATTATGTAAATGTATCCTTGTGACAGCCGTTGGAGGAGGACAAATGACTTGTCAGTGACTTCTTAATCAGCTTGTCTCTAGCAATAATAATCTAATCACTGGTCACCTAATTAAAAATGAAAGAAATTAGTGCCTTTCCAAATACTGAGCTTCTAGAATCTCAGGTTGCAGACTGTCATTAAGCAGAGAGCTGTCAGCTGTTTGCATGTCACACCACAGAGAGACAGAACTTTGTGAGGTGCCTCATGTTCATGTCTGTGATTTGATTACTCTTGCCATCATTCATTTAATGCATTGATCTGGATGATTTGCTGCTATGAGCCCCTGGTCATTTATTTATTCATTCATGATTTCTACCACAAGTATTTATTGCAGGCTTACTGTATGCTAAAGGTATATCCTGGGGATTTAAAGATTAATAGGAAACTGTTCTAGCATTTGGAATATCTCACTGTAGGGGAAACAGATATAAAAATATTTAACTGTGATCTAGTTTGATCACGATGTATTAGAGACAACAAATATGCATGCATATTGCATATTATGGAGTAGACAAAATGATGGCCCACTGCCAAGAACCAAGCCACAGAATCTGAGATCCTTTGATTTGGGGTACGTGTTCTTCAGGTTACACAGTCTCTAGCTGTCAGCTACTGACTGAGCCGCTCTCTTCATATAGTCTCTCATTTTCAAGGAGAATGCCTCGGCTTCTTCATGTGTTGTTGGCATGTGAAAACTGAGAGCAGAAACTGAAGGGATCCTTGAGGACCAGGATTGGAAATTCACAGGTTACATCTCTCATACTTTCACTGTGTTCAGCCATTGGCTAGGAACAGCTATCTGGTCTTGAACCAAGAATCCAGAGGTGTGTCCATCAATAATGCTCCTCATGGCAGGTTCTCTGAAAGGGAAGAATGGACAGTGTGCCTCCATGGCAGCCACATAGATATGTTTAATACAATAATTAAAAATCTTTCAGACTTTTGCTATTAGTGAGAAACCATGCTGTTGACTTCTATTTTGAGTTTTCAGTGTTTATGATTTCCTCTTCCATGTATCATATAAAGGATTCAAAATAAGAAAGAGGATATACCTTTTGGGTAGGGACTCACCTTTACAAAACCAATTATCTTATCCACTGATCAATTAACTCACACAGAAATTGTAAATTCGTTTCCTGATTTTTGGAGAAATTCAAGTACATTTTTCTTCTAAACAACTAGCTTTAAATGACTATCATTTAAACAATGAAATTATATAGTGGAGATTAAAATTTTTTAAATATTTATTTTTGAGAGAGTGAGAGGCAGACTGCAAGCAGGGGAGGGGCAGAGAGAGAGGGAGAGACAGAATTGGAAACAGGCTCTAGACTCTGAGCTGTCAGCACAGAGCTCGATGTGGGGCTTGAACCAATGAACTGTGAGATCATGACCTGAGCCTAAGTCAGATGCTTAACCAACTCAGCCACCCAGGCACCCTAATATAGTGGAGATTTTAATAGACATTAAAACAACAATTAACTTCTGTTTATCAACTCTGTTTTTCAGCCTAAGGGTGTAGTGTTCGGAATAATATTCATTCTGATTCTCTCCCTTCTGCAACACAGTCCATCGTCTCTGAATATTTATCTTTCGTTCTTCAATTTTTTTTCAATATATGAAATTTATTGTCTAATTGGTTTCCATACAACACCCAGTGCTCATCCCAAAAGGTGCCCTCCTCAATACCCATCACCCACCCTCCCCTCCCTCCCACCCCCCATCAACCCTCAGTTTGTTCTCAGTTTTTAAGAGTTTCTTATGCTTTGGCTCTCTCCCACTCTAACCTCTTTTTTTTTTTTTTTCCTTTCCTTCTTCAATTTTTATCTGGGTATACGGCTGCCACTAATGAAGACTAGTTGTAGTTGTATAACTAAGTTCTGGGAAATGGGATTTTGGTAGAAGTGATATATGTGACTTCCAGAAGTGTCTGTAAAGAGAAGATTAGTGCTCATCTCTTCTTCCTTTTCTCCTTCCTATTGGTTTAATGTAGACAAGACAACTGGAGCTAGGGCAGCCATTTTGAATTAAGTGATAGCTGCATGATGAGGTTGACAGAGTAGTGAGGTAGAAGAATCCTAATGCTATCATTCCAACCCTAGATCATAGATCTAGACATTTTGATGAGAGAAAAATAAAATTCTATCATGCTAACGTCATTGTTATTTGGGGGTTTCTGTCATTGCTTGTTAAAGTGAATCCTAAGCATTCCTTTTTATTTGCTTGTTTTTGCTCAACATTTTATTGCCAACATCTGCTATAGGATGTGATGGGAGCTGAACTATGATAGACAGCCATCTAGCAGGATAAATATGATGGGTTTTTCCTAGCCTGGAAAGGGAGATGTAAAAATAGGAGTTAAAATTGAGGACAAAAACCATCTCTAGCATAAAATACACAGTCAATAAATATTTGCTGAGTGAATTAATGAATATAACAGGTAGCTGTCATATTTTTGAATCAAATATTAAACCTGTCTAGAAGATCTTTTTCCTATACCAATTAGTCAACTCCTACTAATCTCTCAAGATCCAGCTTAACTGAAACATTTCTGTCAAGCCTCCTCAGCTTCTCCTGGCATTGGGTAGTGCTTATCTCCTTGAATATGTCAGTGCATCCCTTATATCTATCTCTGCTATCATCGTATCATATTGTAACTTCAGAACAGTGCCTGTAACTTTTCTTCTTTGTGCCCTTAATACTCAACATGATGACTGGAAGGATGGAGGTGAAACAAGGAAACAATTCTTCCAAACATACAAAAATTCATATAGGACTTTCCTCTGAAGATTTACTTTTTTTGCAATTTAGGAACTGCATATATATATACATATATATATATATATATATATATGTATATATATATATATTTGCAATTTAGGAACTGCATATATATATGTATATATATATATATATATACACACACATACGTATATATATTTATGTGTTTATGTATTTATATTTATATATTTATGTATATATATATATACATACACATACACACACATATATATGTACATATATATATATTTACGTAGAGAGGGAGAGAGATTTTCTTTAAGGAATTGGCTTATAAGGTTGTGGGTTCTGGCAAGTTTGAAATCTGCAGGATGGAATGGCAGGATGGAGACCCAGGGATTGAGTTGATGCTGCAGTCCCACATCTCAAGGCAATATACTAGCAGAATTCCTTCTTCTTGGGGCCCTTACTTTTTTCTTTAAGGCCTTCAACTCATTGGATGGAACTTGTTACAGAAGCTAATCTGCTTTACTCAGAGTCTGTTGATTTAAATGCTAATCATAATATCTGGATTGGTGCTTGATCAAAAACAAGGGTACCATGATCAAGCCAATTTAACACATAAAATTAACCATCAGAGGAACAATAAAGAGATGTGAGTTTATTTACTAATTTTAAGTTCATGTAGTATTATTTAGATGACCTTGGCCAGGAAAGTTGCATTTATTATTCAGTATTATAGCAAGTCTCCATGAAGCAAGAAAAAAACAATTGATTTTGACAAATGAGAGGCCCTACAGAAAACAATTAGAAATATAATCGAATGTGTTTGATAACTTCAAATTCATTGTTACTGCTTATATAAAGAAAGTTCACTCTCACAGAGCATTTGTTACATAAAAGAATTAAGCCAAACTCATGTAAACCAAGAGCTGTGGGAGAAAAACAAAAAGAATGTGTACATCAGCAATTTAATTTAAGCTTAAAAGATTTTTACTATCAAGATTTTATCTTGATTTAAATATCAAGATTTATTTTATCTTGATTTAAATATAAAGATTTAAATCAAATTAAAAGATTTTAATCAACTATTTGAAAACCTGAAGATATAATATTTTTTTGCCCAGGACAAGATGTCCTATTCATAGTGCAGACGAAAACGATATAAAAAGAGGGAAAGGAAAAAGTGGTCCCTAGTATGTGTTGATCTAGATTAATAGTTGCAGTGTGCAATGTTGTAAATTTAACTTTTCTTGCTGTTTGTGCACTAAAGTGTACCCAATTGGCCCAAAAGAATTAATGCAACTTCTAAAAGTAGGCCAACTAATTTATAGGCAATAGCTTACATACCAGGAAGACTGGATCAATAAAGTAATGTTATATTTATTTCCAAGAAACCTAGTAATATTTTTCTCATTGAAAAGTGAGCAGGAATGAAGTCAATCATAAAGTGCTTTTTTTCTGACAGTGGAATGAGCATAAGAAAACACCTCTGAGGAAGGTGTATGAATCACTGACCAGGAAGGCGAGGAGGAAGAGAAGGAAAATGCACATGGCAGGAGAAATCTGATAAATCTTTCTCAACCTGGCAGAAGGAGAATGTAAAGATCTAGGAATTGGGTCAAAATTAAGGCCAACACCAAGAAAGAAAAAAAATAATAAACAGTCCTGACATTATCATTACCAGAATCCCATTCATCCTCATTTTTATTCATTCATGTATCAATCTTCTGTTTATTCAGCTGTAATTTATGGAGCACACACCAGGTGCCAGAGCCTGATCTGGGAACTGAGGCTATCTGGGAACAGGCCTAGTCTACGCTGTTCTTGCCTGGCCCGTGTCTGCCCAGTGTTCTCTGGAGGCTGCTGGCACACAAGTTCCTACAGAGGCTGATAGCTGCTTAAGTTTCTTTGCTAAGTGTGTTTGCCAGGCCTGTGCATGTGTTCAGAGATGTGATAACACCTCTGACAGGCTCCTTCACCAGTGGGTCCCAGCAGATGTTTGGTAAATGCTCCAGTCTCCTTACAGTTGGAGGACTGAGGCCCATTTTGCTTCCCAGTGTTGACCTGCTCATTGAGGCTTTCTTTATTGGTTTTCCTCCCTTCCCTGTCTCTCTTCCCTGTTCCCTCCCTTCCAGTGTTGCCTGGGCTTACCTCCCCATCACTAAATATTTTTCAATTTTGAGGGTAAACCAAACTAAGACAGAGAAAAAGGCAGACATGATCCCTTCTTGTGGAACTTATCACTTGGGAGAGAGGGCAATAACAAAGTGAAAGAAATTTTATTCTTATTATTGTCAGAACCTAAAGAAGGTAACAACCAGGACTTTTGAGGAGTTAGAGGAGAGTGGGCCTTGTCTGGGTGCGCTTGGAGGGCTTCAGTGAGGAGGTGACTTATGAGCTGAGGCCTGAGAGAAAAGAGCCAGGTATGTAAAGAGATAGGGGAAAATCCCATTCCCATGAAGCTCTTTCTTCTCTCACTAACATCCCAGGGTCCTAGTGACACTTAATTCTCTTCCAGAGTTGTCCCCCCATCCCCACAAGGTCCAAATATATTTGTCTGTGACACCACTCCTGGTTCTGGAATGTGCTCTATGTCCACTGAGAAGGAAGGGGGTCCGCAGAGCAGCATGGGATTTATTGCTTTGGGACCAGGCACCACAGGACTTTGGGTTAGGTTTGGGGTACCTGGCCTCCCCAAGATCACGGCCTGAATCCTTGGCTCTGTGGTAAATGGCCTTTGCTGAGATCTAAGCCCCTTCTCTGGATCCATCCTTTTCCGTCCTGCACAGCCAGGAGGGCCTCACGCCCACCCCTGATCAAAGGACAGACGACTGGTGTGGAAGAGGGGCGAATCCGTGGCTGCAGCTACTAGGACTTTCTCTCTCCCTTTCTGCTGGCCACAGCCCCATGAGGCTGCCACTCTGGGCTGCTTTGGATGAGGCAGAAAAGCACGTGAAGCCAGAGCAAAGGGGTTTTCGGATACCAGGTTTTTCCTTTATTCCTTCCATCAGAGGGGAAGGTGAGGCAGGTTCTCACCTGTGTAAATTCTGGGGCATTACACAGGTATTGTGATTACCTCGTGTTAATACTGTATGTTGTAAAAGAGGGTAAGAACAGTCCACTGAGTTTGGTAATAAAGGCGTCATTTTCTAAGGAAACATTGCTTACTTCTTTATAAAATCACATCCCATCCTGCATTGACTGTGGTGGAGGACAGAAGGGGGGGTATCCCCCTTTTTAGCCTGCAGTGGGCCATCTCCCTCCTGCACGCACACCAGCCGTTTACAGCATCCGGGTCCTGCAGCAACGCCTAAGTCCTCTGCGTAGACCCGACTCCTCAGTTTGCGCAACCGCTCCTCTCTGTCCCCTTCAGAGTTCCTGTTTCCGGTGTAGAGACGGGGACTTGCTTGTTCCCCAGTGACTGGCGGCCTCTGCTTGGAGGGTTGGTCTCACCAGAACAGCTCGCAGAGCGCAGCGTACTTAGCTCCGTGTTCCCGAAGGTTGCTCGGGCCATGTCTGCACCAGGTTTGGTTGGGGTGGCAGTGGGAAGGAGGTTGTTTTGCTCCCCTTGCTGACCTTTGAGAGAACAATTTCAACATTGATATTGTTTTGGGAACGGGGTTATGACATGATGGGAAGCGCTGGGCAAGAGGAAATAGGGAAGAAAAAGTGTGTGCATCTGAGACGTGGGCCATGAAAAGAATAGAAACAAACAAAAACAAGAATGGGAACTCGAGGAATCCACAGGGTGAAGGAATTTTTTAATTTTTAACGAAGATGAGAGATACCTGAGCATATTAGACAGGAGAGGGACTGAAAGAGGAGAGACGAGAGGATTAATGAGGGCAATTTCTCAGTGTCACAAGCCTTGTCTTACTTGCATTGCGCAGTCCCCAATATTGACAGCAGCCTCCTCCTCCATCACTTCCTCCTCTTTTGTCCTTCTCCCTTTCATTGTCTTCATATTTCATGCTGGCTCTGTGTAGAGAGAATATATAATATAAAAGATAAAGTTCTAAGACTCTGCACCCCAACCTTGAGATAATTACTGCTATCAACAGTTTGGTAAATATTTCTACAGATTTTTTAAATATGTTAATACACACACAAATGACTATTTTTTGCAACTTATTTTTTCAAATATCAGATCATATTATATGTTAGCAATTCTTTTCTACTGTAATGACATATTTCAAAGTTTTAATATACCTACCATTTCTTTTCTAAGAGGTATTATTGCCTAGTGGTTAAGAGAAAATGTTCTGGTGTCATACTGCTAGTCTTCAAATTCTGGCTAAGCTATTGCAGTCAATTCTTTCTTTGCGTGAATTTCAGTTGCTATGGTTTTGTTAAAAAAATACCAGACTCAACAACACAATTCATATTTCATTTACCATGCGAATAATTGCATAAAGAACAAAATGTTGCTGCTAGCTCTTCAAACCACACATCTGTATGTAAAAATAGATATATATTATGATCAGTCACCAATCACATCACTTCTTTCAAAATCTGTTGATGATTGGTCATTGTACATCTGTTACCAATTCACACACAGATAACAAAGCACATATTGTTTTTTAATATTTATTTATTTTTGAGAGAGAGAAAGAGAGAGTATGAGCAGGGGAGGAATAGAGACACAGGAATAGAGAGAGAAGCAGGCTCCAGGCTCTGAGCTGTCAGCACAGAGCCCGACACGCGGCGTGAACTCATGAACCATGAGATCATGACCTGAACTGAAGTGGGATGCTTAACAAACTGAGCCACCCAGGTACCCCAATAAAACACATAGTTATGTTGCTTCCATGTTTTCCATTGATAAACCTATGTGACATTTTGGAAAAATGGGTACGAAAAAGAAAGAATTGGCTAAAAAAGATGAAAGAGCAGCAAAGAAACAAAAAGTAATAGTGCTGAAAGTGAAATTCGAGTAGAATTTCTAGAAGGAATGACTGACCGGGGGAATGTTAACATTGCTGCTATGTGAGAGACCCTAGATATGTAGCCAAGGAACTCAGTGAGGGTGCATTGACATAAATGAAGAAAGTGCTTGTGAAGGAAGGGAGGAAGATATCCCAGAAGAAGTGACACTTACAAAAACTTCACAGCACAGAAACCATGAGAAATATTTCACAATATTGAAAGCATTAAGGATAAAATATTGGAAAGTTATCCAAACTTAAAAAATGACGTTACACGGATGCCTGGGTGGCTCAGTCGGTTAAGCGTCTGACTTCCACTCAGGTCATGATCTCACAGTTCATGAGTTTGAGCCCGGAGTTGGGCTCTGTGCTGACAGTTTAGAGCCTGGAGCCTGCTGTGGATTCTGTCTCCTTCTCTCCACCCCGCCCCCTCTCATGCTGTCTCTCTCTCTCTCTCAAATATAAATAAACATTAAAAAATTAAAAAATAAATTGGAGTGTATTAAGTATTATTTGTATTATTTTCTGTGCATTTATAATAGACAGCATGAGTATTTTTAATATTTTGATTAAAAAACTTTATATCAATTATTTTCTTATTGATTATCAAGCTCACCTCACCGTATTCAGTATGCATGGTCATTGTATGGTCCTACATTACTGTGTAACGCCGGGACTACTTACATCCAGCTGAGTATCTTGGGTGAGTTATTTCAACTGTTTATAGTTCATTTTTTTCCACCTGAAAAATGGAGATATGATAGTATCTACCTTATAGGGATGCTGTGATAGTTATCTGAGTTAATAACTATAAAGCAACTAGAACAAATAATAGGTTATTGGTAAATAGCATTAATTGAATGCCCTATTATATTTCATTGTATGGCCATATCTTAACTTTCAAACAATCCCTTATTGTTGGATATTTATGTTTGTAAATGTTTGTAAAAATCTTCTGTGATAAACATTACAATGATCATCCGTGTACATAGATCTTTGAACAGTCTCTGTTTCTATTAGGTAAATTCTTTTTTTTTTTTTTTTTTTGAGAGAGAGAGCATGCCTGTATGGTGTACATGAGTGGGAGAGGGGCAGAGGAAGAGGGAGATTTTTAAGTTGCCTCCATACCCAGTACCAAGCCAGAGGCAGCACTGGATCTCACAATTCTGAGATCATGACCTGAGCCGACATCAAGAGTTGGATGCTTAACCAACTGAGCCACCCAGGCACCCCTGTTAGATAAATTCTTGAGAAGAATAGTAGCATTACAAAAAAATGACCACAGGGCTGTCTGGATGACTCAGTTGGGTAAGCATACAGACTCTCAGTTTGAGCTCAAGTCATGACCTCATGGCTGGTAGGATCTCTAGTCCTGTGTTGGGCTCTGTGCTGACAGTGGGGAGCCTGCTTGGGATTCTGTCTCCCTCTCTGTCCCTCCACCACTTGTGCATGCTCTCTCTCTCTAAGTAAATAAATAAACTTTTAAAAAGTTTATTAGGTTAAAAAAAAAACTCTTAAAAATTTAGTAAATATTTCCAGATTGCCTTCCAAAAATGTTCCAAGGACGTAGATCCCTATTTCCCTATAGTCACACAGATGCCTTTAAAATTTTTGCTAATGTGAAAGGCAAAAATGATGTCTGATTTTAACTAGTATTTCTTTGATAAGGAATGGGCTTGATCATTTTTCACATGTTTTTTTGACCATTTTGTATGTCTTTTGCTGAAAGGTCTGTTCTAGTTCTTCGCTTATTTTCCTATTGATGTGTCACTTTCATAGTGATATTTTTCCTCTTTTAATTTATTTTCACATATTAAATAATGAAACATTGCAAAAACAATTGCATATACCATCTAACTAAGGTTAAAAGCAATTTTTCCATATTTCGAAGTCCTTCATTCTAGGCAATAACATATTTCCTCATAACTTAAAAAAATCTTTGTTTTAAAACAATTATAGACTCCTACAAAATTGCTAAAACAGCACACAAAGCCCTGTGAACCCTTCACCCAATTTATCCCATTGATCACATTTTATATAGCTGTAGTGCAATATGAAAACCAGGAAACTGATAATGGCACAAAATTGTTAACTTGATTACAGACTTTATTCCATTTTTATTCCTCTGTGCATGTAAAGTATTATGCGGTTTTATCTCATATGTAGATTTGTGTAACCACAACCATAATCAAGATAGAACTCTTATCTCTGAAAAGGACTTTCCAATTTGTAGTTGTTCCCACACTCATCCTTGTCCCCTAGCAACCACTGATCTGTTCTCCATCTCTATAGTTTCGTCATTTTAAGAATGCATACAAGCACAAACGTACAGTATGTAACCATTTGAGATTGGCATTTTTACTAAGCATAATGACCCTGAGATCCATCCAAGTTGTTTGCATCAATAGTTTATCCTTTTTACTGCTGACTAGCATTCCATTATATGGATATACCAAGGTTTGTGTAACCATCCATCCACTGAAGGACATTTGGGTTGTTTCCATTGTTGACAGTTGTGAATGAAGTTGATATGAACATTCATGCACAGGTGTTTGTGTGAATGTAAGTTTTCATTTCTCTGGGATAATTTTCTACGAGTGTGACTACTGGGTAGTAGTATAGCAGATGCATATTTAGTTTTATAAGAAACTGCCAAGTTATTTTTCAGAGTGGCTGTACCATTTTACATCTCACCAGTAAAGTATGACTAATGTAGTTTCTCTGCATACTTGCCAGTATTTGGTGTTATCAGTAATTTTTATTTTAGACATTCTGATAGGTGTATAATGATACCTCATTGTCGTTTTAATTTGCATTTCCCTAACAGTTAATAATGCTGAACATCTTTTCATCTTTCTTAGTTACCATTCATAACTCATCTTGGGTAAAATATCTGTTTACCCATGTCTTTTAGAGTTGTTCTTTCTTATTGAGTTGTTTATTTGTTTTTGCTATTGAGATCTGAGAATTCTTTATAAATTCCAGATGCAATTCCCTGTCAGGTAGGTTGTTTGCAACTATTTTTCTCTTGTCTGCAGCTTGTTTTTTCATCTTCTTTTTTTGTTTTGTTTGTTCATTTATTTATCTTGCGGGGGAGCACGTGAGCAAGTGGGGGAGGGGCAGAGAGAGCAGGAGAGAGAATCTCAAGCAGGCTCTGCACTGTCAGCACAAAGCCCAATGTGGGGCTCAATCTCACAATTGTGAGATCATGACCTGAGCTGAAATCAAGAGTCAGATGCTTAGCTGACTGAGCCACCTAGGTGCCTCTCACCTTTAAAAAAAAAAAAAAAGTTTATTTATGTATTTTGAGAGGGAGTGTGCGCGTCTGCACTTGCATGTGGACAGAGAGAGAAGGAAAGCAGTAGAGGGGCAAAGAGAGAGGGCGAGAGAGAATCCCAAGTAGTCTCCTCGCTGACACCACAGAGCCCCAAGTGGGGCTTGATCCTGTGAACTTGAGATCAATACCTGAAGGGATATTAAGAGTTGGACACTTAAGTCTCTGGTGGTGCCCCCTCATCTTCTTAATAGAGCCTTTCACAGAGCAAATGTTTTAGTTTTTGTTAAAGTTCAGTTTATCAGTTTATTCTTTTATGGCTTTCGTATTGATTTTTAAGTGCTCATGTATTAGGGAAATTAGTCCTATGACTGGTCAGGCATGTTAGAAATAGTTTTTTTTTTTATATAAAAACAAAATTTTAATTTGGTTATTGATGGTACTTTGTTCCACATTAAAGTTTTTCTTTCTGTGTAGTCAAATCTTCATCATTTTAGTCTGTTGCATTTTTTGTGCTGTGCTTTTTTTAAACCTCTTCCTTAAAATTCTTGACCTTTTGGGCTTCTCTAATATGCTCTCTGATTTTATTCAGCTGCCCAAAAGTGTAAGTCTTTAGAAAAAACTCTTAATTATTGACATTTTAATACACTCACTTTTTTCTCTCCCTGTATAATTTTTTCCATCTGATCTATGCATTGTCACAGCTTCAGCTATAATCCCTAGCTTTGATTTGTATTTACAGCTCCAAACTGATTGGACTTTTTCACAAGGCTATCCTTCCATCACCTGAGGACATCAGATGTCCTCAGGGGAAATCATTATTCTCTCCCTTTGGTTATCATCCTAGGCTAGAAACTGCAACATCATGTTAACCTTTTCCTTTCTCTTATAAACAGATATCAGTAGTCACCATTTCCTGCTGATTTGTTTTGCAGGATCCTTTAAATCTGGTTTTCTTGGGGCGCCTGGGTGGCGCAGTCGGTTAAGCGTCCGACTTCAGCCAGGTCACGATCTCATGGTCCGTGAGTTCGAGCCCCGCGTCAGGCTCTGGGCTGATGGCTCGGAGCCTGGAGCCTGTTTCCGATTCTGTGTCTCCCTCTCTCTCTGTCCCTCCCCCGTTCATGCTCTGTCTCTCTCTGTCCCAAGAATCAATAAACGTTGAAAAAAAAAATTAAAAAAAAAAAAATCTGGTTTTCTTTGGTTCAGATTCCAGTTATTACTAATTAGAGGTGAGATAGCTATTTCCTAAATGGTCCCAAGTTTGTCATTTTTTTCTGCTCAAAATTCTACAATAAATGAGAAAGTAAAAAGGATGTAACAGTAATGATTAAAAATAATACATAACCATGGGTAGACGAGAGACTCAAACTTTTATGGAAAAATATTATGTACAACTCTATGACAATTTAAAAATCTGGGAAATTGATGTTTTTGTAGAAGAATATAAATTACCAAAATTGAATAAATGAAAAACCTGAATAGGTCCAGATCATGAAAGGGATGCAGAAGATTTATCATTTGAAAAGGTACTAGGGCTAGTGTTAGCTGCTACAGAGGAGAAAAAAATCCAAACATACCCTCTACCTACAATGAATTTAAGGCCCACTATAGAGCACAGGTTGAATCAAGCAAAGCAAGAGCATGAGACTGGTTAGATGACTTCTTGATTCTTTTAAATTAATGGCCTTCATGATTTTTTTCCCCCAAATCGAATACCTTGCATATAGAAACAACAAATAGACACAGGGATTTTTTGTTTGGTTTTTCACATTATTTTTGTTCTCTGGAAACCTCAAGATGGCAGCATTTTACTTTGGAAGAAGCTGTTTATTGCCTGTAGTGCCCATCATGCTTTTCTATTCATAACAACACCCAGAAGCCAGGTTGTCACAGGAGGAGGGGGTGGGAGATAACGTGTTATATGTACTTCAGAATATTGTGACCTTTTACACTCTTCTCTAATTTAGCATCCATCCACAAAGAACCTCTGTAAATTGGTACTTCAGGTAAGCCTTCAGGTGAGCAGTTTCTCTACAGTCATTATAGAAACAGGTATTTTATTCTAGCTGCATCTTTTCCGTTTCAGCTAAATGGCTGATTTTTCTGTTCCCAACATGGCACTTGCACAGAAACAATTTTAGTTTCATCTTGGATATTAGGCAGTATAGAGTCAATATTTTAATAGTGCAGTAGTGTCATACCTTGCCCAGATTGAAATGGTCTCCTTGCCTCCTTAAAGCCTCTTTTCCGGACTTCCTGTCCTGTCACTGTCTTATTCCCAACCATCCTATGGCTTCCCATTGCAATTAAAGTAAACGCAAACTCCTTACCGTGACCTGCATGCTCTGTAGGGTCTGGCTCTTCCCACTTCTGTGACTTCATCTTTTATCATTTTCCCTCTGACCTTTTCACTTTGTTCTAGCTACCATGGTCTTGCTGTTCTGCAACACAGTGAGATTTGTGCATCTCAGGGCCTTTGCACTCTAATTTTTGCATGGCTTACTTTCTTATTTGAGTTTCAAGTGTCAGTTCTTCAGAAAGGACTTCCCTGATCACTATCCTTCTCTCCCCAACCTTGTCCTTATCCTCTTTATTTTTCTTCATTGGAGGAATAATACTACCTAGTAATTTGTTTTTTTTTCTTTCTCAAGCAGAATTAAGTTCCTTGGAGGATTGGAACTTTGTCTTATTTACTCCTGTCTCCTTTTAGAACCTAGAAATATGCCTGACACATAATAGGTGCTCCAGAACTAGTTACTGAGTGAATGAAAAAAAATGAAGCAAAGTTCAATCAATCTGGTATCTCTATTTTATCTCTTTTATAGGTAGCAGTAAGCCAGATACTTGGAAAGTAGAAGTCTAAACCCTAGTGAGGCAGTCTTATTGACACTAATTCATTAAATTTTTTTAGGCACCCATGATTATCTACATTTATTTTTTTTTCTTAAGGACTTCTGATTGAAAAAATTCTCTCCCAAATCGTCCTAAAACAAAAATGGTCAGATAAATGATAGCAGTTAGGTATCTTTAGCATTTAAGTAATTTAAAAAATGTCAAAATTAGCATCAGATTATTCCATAATAGATCTGTGGAATTAATTCTTAAATGAAGTAAATTTTACTGAGACATTATGTGAGTTACCCAAAAGAACTTGTCACTTATGTCAAAAGAGTATCTGCATTACTAATCCTGGATGATATTTTGTCTGCAAAACAGCTCTGAGGCATAGAATATTCAGGCTGCAAAGAGAAGAGTGTAAATAATTAAGATGTAAATTCAATTATGGCTGTGTCCCTATTACAGTTCTTTTTTTGGTAATAGCAATATACCGTGTCCTCAATTTATAAATGGAATTTCATCGGATGTAAGCATGTGGAAGGAGAAATTATGAAAAGTTCTTGGTAAATAAAAAGCAATTCATTAAATATTCCCAGCTGTATGGATCTAGTTGTACTCAAAATATTTAATTCAGTTTTGCAGCTACATAGAATCCCAAAATTTAATTATATCATAATTTAAATAGTATTCTGTTCTGAAACATATTAAGATAATTCCCTACTTCTTTTTTTTTGCAATGATAAACATTCATTAAGCTGAAATATATTAAATACCATCTTTTTAAAAAAAATGTTTATTTATTTATTTTGAGAGAGAGACAGAGAGATTGAGAATCCCAAGCAGGCTTTGCACATTTAGCTCAGAGAGGGGCTTGATCCCATGAACCTTGAGATCATGATCTGAGCTGAAATCAAGAGTTGAATGCTTAACTGACTGAGCCACCCAGGCACCCCTAAATACCTTCTTATATGAAATGGAATTGGGAATTAAAACAAATGGCTTGTTTTTTCATAGTAACTGAGTGTTCCTGTCATTTTTGTAAATACTCATTAGCTTAACTCTTAGTATTTAAAAAAACCATTTTGATTGTTTTGTTCATGCTTACCATATTATAACAAATAATAACATCTATAATCTGTGAAGTGTTTGCAGTGTGTTAGGCTCTATATTAAGCACATACAGATTACTTGATTGATACTAATGGTCTAGCCTTGGAACCCAGTCTCCATTTCTTATACATTTTCAATGGGAAAATGGACTCAAATTTTAAAAACACTGACTTACAAATGAAACAAGTTCTTCTGCTTCTTCCTCTTCTCCTTCTTCTCCTTCTTCCAAATGAAACTTCTTAACACAATATATTTATAAGAAGAGAACTATTTAAATTGGGTGACAGCAATGAATGGAAACCTGTGTAGCATGACAAATTGGATTAAATTAGGGTAACTTTTGTGTGCAGGAGAATATTGAAGTTCTTTCTTATTTTATTCCAAATAGCATTCTCGGCATTAAAGATATTACTGCTGACAACATTGTTCTCTGCCTATTTGCAAAACTACAAAGTCTGATGCATATATTATTTGCAGTTACTTTCACAGTAAACATTATCATGTGAGTTTGACCTGTTGACTGTGATGTGGCAAAGTACTTTACTAGCAGTGCCTCTTTGCCCTCTCTGCTAAAGGTTGCCTTTGCCCAAATTAGCCCCACCACCTATGACTGCTATAGTTGCCTAAGTTTTCTGCTGCTACTGCTATGTCTACACATCTGCATTGATATGATTCAGTGAAACCTTGTTAATGTTCTTCAGCTTGCTCTTGTTTGATTCAGTACAGGTTAGTCCATTATAAGGAAGTCATTTTGAACTCAAAATCTGCTTAAAGTGATGACAAGATGGCAACTTATTCTGGCATGCCAGGAAAGAAATAATGGACATTTGTGGCTTATCTGTACTCAGCATCTGTTTCCCTATATCGGGGTAAAAATATTCTCCTATAGGGAACTACCCTCTTTCATTGATTCAGTTGAGGCCTTTGGTTCAGCTGGAGTTGAACCTGCCTCTAGAGCCAGTGGTTGGTGCATGGAAGTTGAGAGCAGTATATGCCGTGGCCTAGAGACTAGTTCAGAGGCAGTTTATGTGATACAGGCAGGCCAGTCACCGTTGTAAATATCAGTTTGAGACTTTCTGCTGGAACCAGTGGTAAAGAGAAACTCTCTTCTGTTTTTTGGGGTTGCTAAGCCTATACCTTCTTACGGCCATTTTGCCACTACTTGAGGCCAGCCTGAAAATGAAGGCAGCATGGGGTAGGCCAAGCTGGGGGGTGGATGGAGGATATACAAACTACACCGCTTGAGTACCTAGATCTAGCTTCATGTGAAGCCAGTAGTGAACCCTTAATATTATGGTAGCTTAGGTTAGTTGAATTGGTTTTTGCCTTTTGCAATTGAAAGAATCCTGAATAATGCAATGGTGAAACCATACACCAAATCTCAAGAGCATGATATGCCTATATTTGCCTTAACAAGGATGCAAACAGTTACAGTGAAGACTTCTGTTAATATTGAGGAGGGGGCCACAAAGTGAGTTGTTGACATTTTCCTGTAGAGCAAAAAGTGTACTCTAGGTTGCTGGTGTTGTGTTTTAGAATTCTGCTTTGCTGTCCTTTATCCTATTTGTAAAACTGGAGTGACAGATAGCAATAATTAGGGAAATATTGGTGCTGTATCATCTTATCAATGCTATAATCATAAAACAAATCTTAGTATTTGGTTGAAAGGTACAGTAATTAATCAGTAGAAGAGGAAATTTCAGTTGAGGTACCTAAGAGTTTCCATGTGATAGACATGCTTTGGAATTTCGGCTCTGCTTTCCAGCTTTGTGATCATGGTCAAGTTACTTAATCTCTCAGCCACATTTGCCTTGTACTTAGATCTAATAATCCTGTCTAATAGTGCTTTTTAAAAAAAATTAAATGGGTTAATTTAAGGAACAAGCTTAGAACAGTACCTGGGCATAATAAGTAGTCAAAATACATTGCTATGATTATTATTCCCCCCTTGTTTTTAGGCATTACAACATGTGGTGCCAGAAAGGAACTCTGGATTTGTACACGATGATTCCATCCTCATCTGTGTTTCCTGACACGTTTGGACAGGAGTCTGGCAGCCCAAGGTACAAAGAGAGACCCTGGGCTACACTTTAGCATGTTTTCAGTTTCTTGTGGGTTAATGGTTAATATAGAAATGCAACAAAGTATGACTGCTTTATCAGGGTTGCATTCAGCCTTGAAGCAATTTCCATTTTTATATGTTCACTTACACCAGTTTGTATGATATGAAATCAATGAGAAGAGAACTGTGTTGGCAAGAACTCTGCCTGGTAAAAAAGAGACATTTTCTTAGACCATGTATGCCTTTAAACATTGTTATTTAAAAATTTGTTATTTCCTTGCAAAAACGTGATTACAGCATTACAAGGAAGCTATTGCAGTTGGACAGTAGCCTTCTTTCAGCTCTCTTTGAGCAAATATTGTAAATGTCTAGTGTGAGTGCAGTCACATGTTATAATGGAAACTAAATAAAAGGATATAACATTTAAAATTGGTCAGAAAGTCAGAGAAAGGTTGGCTTTTTGGTACATTTTTAGATCATTATTGGTTGGCTTGAACTGCTTCATGCTGTTATAGGAACAAAATTATTAGAGAATGAAATAAAGCATTCAAATGATTTAATGAAGATTTTTGTTTTACTGAGGTAATTGACCTCAGTTTCAAGTAAATACCCACATCTCTCAATTAATAACTATTTTTAATGCTTTTTCTGCTTCCTTCATTGTCTCACTGCCAACCATCAGTTATTACAACTGTGAGAACGCCCGAATCTAGAAGCTACCCCTTTTAATTTCTTGCTTCTAATCTGCAATGGAGAGAGGAGTTAGATCATTTCTAAAATAAGAGTGAACAAGCTCTGTGTGAAAGTCAGTTTTCCAATGGTGAATGGGGTAACCTTAGTATATTGGTTTGTGATTTGTACCCCCTGGATATTTAAAGGCTCCTGTTACTTACTTCAAATGTTCTCAACCATGTCCAGATGAGGATGCAACTTTTGGTTAAGTAATATGCTTTTATAACAAATTAAAAATTTCAGGGACAGCTAGCTCATTTGGAGGACCATGCGACTCTTGATCTCAGAATCTTGAATTGGAGCCCCACATTGAGCCTGGAGCCTACTTAAAAAGAATAAATAAATTAAAAAAAAACAAACAAAAATTTTAGGGACTTTTTATATAGCTAAGCTCTATACTTGTACATAAGTTATTTTCACTTGGTTATTACCTTGCTCAAACCTTCCAAGTATTTAATGTCAAGAGAGTATTTAATGTCAAAAGGAACATATCTAGAGTCTCTATTTTGTATGTCTTATTCTTCTAAATTGACCCCTTTCCCTTCTCTACCTATTTGTGACATGGCTTCATTGTTTCCTGGATATCCCTTGCTTGCTTTTACCTATACGTAATATTTAAACTGTTGCTTTGAGTTAAGGCAAATTTTCCTACCTTCTCATCCTTTTAATTGCCTGTAACTGCATAGTTTTTCCCATTGGGAAGCTGATCAAATACTGTCTTTGAGTATGCTCTTATCTGCTCTGAACAAATGTATGTTCCTTCTTCAGTAGGAAGATTCTTCAGAAGGAAAGAATATTATTATCTCTTTTATGTTCTTCCCATTATCTTGTCTTATGTCTGGTATGTCTATTCAGTCAGGGATGATGGAGCAACACAGGAAGGCTAGTGATTTGAGCAAAATTGTTTACCCTTCTTTGTATATATCTTTACTTCTCCTGGCACAAGCCTTCTTTGTGTAAAGGAGTCTGAATGTTGTCTTGCTACATCAGAATGGATGGGAAAAAATGATTACTTAATCACTCATGTATATGTGTGCAAGGCTTTAAAGGAAACGGGTTCGAAAAATCTGGTTGCATGCACAGAAGGTGAGACACCAGGTCCACTTGTAGACATTGGATGGTTTCTGGCATTTTTTTCAGATGAGAGGATTTCTTGTCTCCAGTATATGGTTCACATATATGACTGATACACTCTCTTGTCATGGACCCTTTATATATCTAGTTATATAGGTAATTTTTGTAATTGTTATTCCCATCTCAACGTTTATATTTTGTCAAAGGGAATCTTTTCCATTATGTTTCTTCTCCATTTTGAAACGACTCTAATGGAAAATTTGCTGTATTTATTTTTTTACATTCAAGATGGTTATTTTACTCTATTTATTAATGAGTCACATAAATCCTGTAGGTTTTCTTGACCCAAATTCCAAATGTTTTATTATCTTTTTTAATCTCACAACATGGTAAACACTTATTAGAGATGAATGAATCCTTCCTGGAAATAAAATGTATATCATTAATTGGGCAAGCCATCAGACTCTCCACTTAATAATTCATGGAACCCGGCAAAGGATTCAAAGGTATCTGAGTTGTTTGGTTACAAGATGCTAATGATGGTAAGGTCAAAAGAGCCTCATTTCTGCCCAGTTAGTTTTATGCTGATGAAATTTCTGCTTTAAACATGTACACTGTTTTTTCAGTGTAGGCAGCCATCTCAGTGATCCACCTGCCCTGTCAGGAAGGAAGAAAACTTGAGTGGCAACCTCACCACTGCGAATAAAATTTTGAAGCAAAGTGCCCACAATTCTAGAGATTCAGGGTCAATGTATGTCATACCATCATTATCTATTTCTAAATAATCCTAGAAATTAAAGATCTCTGTGATGCTGTGTTCCAATTGGTGTTGACTCGGCCCCTTTCTTTTTTTGGCACCATAACTAGTCCACAAAATGACACAGGGCATCAACCTGCCATGATTTCACTACCTGTACTCCTACATTCTTCTACAAAGCTTATAAAGGAGAGTTAATTACAGATCTGACTAACTACACAAAGCTGACACATATAACATATAAAAAGCTTTTTATTGCCAGATAAATGCTTTCTCAGTTGCAGTGATATTGAACAGCAAGTGATGATACCAAAGGTAGCTAATTACAGGTCTAAATTCCCAGTAGATTATACTGAGGTACCCTGGACTCCGCCTCCTTTTTCAATGCAGAGGCATGAATTTGAATTAGGTAAAACGTTTTGCTATACCTGTTATAGCTAAAAACTTATATTTCATGACTCAAAAGGGAAAAGGATTAGTGTAAACTTATTTTACATTTAAAATACATTAAGTAACCAGATAATGCTGGCATTTGGCTTTCTTGTAATTTTATACAAAGAGAACCCTGATATTCTCATTTTTATTTCCCACGACTTTCTTGTGAAAGACTTGTTCCTTTGTAATCTTTGTGGATATTTGGAAGTTGAAAGGGAAAATGTTATATAGGAGGAAAGGTTTGAAAAATAATCTAAATTTTTATTCTCGAATACTTACAAGTACCTTTTGAGCTCTTATCACTCTTTAGATGTCTGATGGAAAAAAAACTTTACAGTGCTTAGATTGTTTATGTTGTCACTTTATACTTTCTGGCTATTTTCCAATTGTTCATTTATTCTTTGCTTATAAAGGAATGTGGTTCAACAATCATACAGTAGGCCAAGCTTATCATAACATCAATTTTCAGTGTGGCTACACATTAATGAAAGCTCTCTTGTGGAACATTTTTATGTTTTGTTAAGAAAAGGATCTCTTTGTACAAGATTATTCTATCTGCAATTTTGGGTGTCCTATTGACATCAATTATCCCATTTAAAAATTTAAAGCTTTATTTGTAAATAAGCAACACATGCACATGAAAAAATTTTAAGAGTTATATACCAGTAAAAAGGAAGTCTCCTTACTCATGTCTAGGGCAACCACTGTTACCAACATTTTTTTTTTAATCTCGGGAGATATATTGTGCATATATACACAAATAAGGAAAATGGTCCACTTTTATGTATAAATGGCAGCATTATATATTACATTTTTACAACTTTGTTTTTTGTATAACCATGTAACTTGGAGTTTTCTTCATATTCAGCTGCTATTGGCTTTTATGGTGATATAATCCATCACAATTCTTAAATACACAAAAGACCTCTGACCTTTTAAGGCATATTTATGTATTTAATAAAATTTTATTTACTTTTGAGAGAGACAGTATGCAAGCAGGGGAGGAGCAGAGAAAGAGGAGACAGAAGATCTGAAGTGGGCTCTGCACTGATGGTGGAGCCCCTAATGTGGGGCTCAAACACACGAACTGTGAGATCATGACCTGAGCCGAAGTCAGATGATTAACCAACAAAGCCAAAGACATATTTAAAACAAAAATACATTATTTAAAGTTTATTTATTCTGAGAGAGAGTGAAAGAGAGCATGAACTGGGGAGGGGCAGAGAGAAGGGAGAAAGAGGATCTCAAGCAGGCTCCGCCCTCCTAGCGCAGACCCCAATGGGGGCCTGAACTCATTAACTGTGAGATCATGACATGAGCCGAAATCAAGAGTGAGACACTAAACCAACTGAGCCACCCAGGTGTCCCTAAAATGAAAATACATTTCTTTTCCTGGCAATCAGAATACATGATGGTTTTTCTTCCCATTCTAATTTAAAATATTTTTGTGCAAGAAAATCAGTATGTTGCAAATTCAGTATGGTTTCCAGTACTGACACTTTCTGAGTGACTTTGGACATGTTACTCTCTGAATATGAGGTTTGTTGTTTTTTTTTTTTTTTCATTTGTAAAATGGGAGAGTGCATTTCAAAGGATGGTTGGAAAGATTAAATAAGCTTGTGAGCATGATACACTTAAGCTCATTACATGGCACATAGTGCTGTGTCTAGAACATTGACATCTGTACTTATCTATGTATCCATAGCTGTATCTGTTTATAGCTATACATACCTGTGTCCATGTCTATAAGAATACCCATATCTTTACTGTGTGATGTTAAAATTAAGATGACTACCTCATCTATAACAAACCCCATGTCTCTGTATCCTTTTTCTAGGCTTTATTTTTCTCCATAGCACTGAGTGACATGTAAGTGACATAGCATACCTGATATTATATGTTTATTTAGTGTCTGTTTATACTAGAATATAAGCTCCAAGAGAGCAAAGACCTTGTCTACTTTATATACTACAAAGTCCTATAGAGCCTAGAATTATGCCTGGCATGTAATGGGTACTCAATAAATATTTGCTGAATGAATTTAATAATTATTTATTAAACTTGACTCTTAGAATTAAAGTGTACATTGAAATATATTTACTTTCCTTTTAAATATGGTGCATGCTATGTGATAGAATCTTAGAATCAAAGCAATGTGATATTCTTTTTTTTAAATTTTTTTTAACATTCATTTTTGAGAGACAGAGAGATGGAGCATGAGCAGGGAAGGGGCAGAGAGAGAGGGAGACACAGAATCTGAAGCAGGCTCCAGGCTCTGAGCTGTCAGCACAGAGCCCAACATGGGGCTCGAACTCATGAACCATGAGATCATGACCTGAGCCAAAGTCAGACGTTTAACTGTCTGAGCTACCCAGGCACCCATGTGATATTCTTGATGTGTACTATCACAGCTTCTGATCAAATAAAATAATTAGCATTTGTTAGACTCAGACTGCAGCAGGTAAAAGGGATCTGAGTGATTAGGGTACAGGTTCTTCATTTCACAAATAAAAAGAATTCAGTATGAGGAACAAATCTTGAATTAAAAAATGAGATCTGACTCAGGTACTTACTACCATATTAGTTTGGTACTGATGTGTGTTCAACACTCTACAAACCACTAGGGGTATAAAGCAAGGTCTCTGTCCTCAGGAACCTTATTTGAAAAGATAGGTCTAGGGGCGCCTGGGTGGCGCAGTCAGTTAAGCGTCCGACTTCAGCCAGGTCACGATCTCGCGGTCCCGTGAGTTCGAGCCCCGCGTCAGGCTCTGGGCTGATGGCTCGGAGCCTGGAGCCTGTTTCCGATTCTGTGTCTCCCTCTCTCTCTGCCCCTCCCCCGTTCATGCTCTGTCTCTCTCTGTCCCAAAAATAAATAAAAAACGTTGAAAAAAAAAATTAAAAAAAAAAAAGAAAAGATAGGTCTAGCACATGTGAACTGTTAGAGAATATGAGGAGACAGCACAGTTCTAAAGGCTATAATACATAGTAAACTAATTCAGAGATGGTCAAGGAAAGGCATCATGGGAGTCATGGAACTTCACCGAGGCCAGGAGAAATGAACTAATTTAGATGGGAAAACTGGGAGAAATATTACAGACAGGGAACACACGTGGAGAACATGGGATGAGCATGAGCGTTCATGAATGAGAAAGACGGGAAGCAGGTGACACATTGCAGAAGTACTTGATAGGTAAGTGGTGGGAAATACTGTTGGGATGGGGATGTTGGGCAAGTAAAACAAATGTTTTTCACATTTGTTCCTCTGTGATATAAGAATTGAGACTGTTCACTTTAAAAAGGAACTGGTGAAGGAACTGGTAAGAAATGGAAAGATGTAAGAAGGAAACTGAAGTCTTGAAAGTAGTATTTGAGGCCAGTAGGTGTGGCAGTGGTGTGCTGAATAGTTTAGGTGGCACTTAGGGCAGCCAGAGCTATGGAGGGGAGATGTCATTTCTGTGTTGCAAACTTTTTGTGCCTGCAGCTCTTCACTTGCATGTCATTAGGACTGGCTGCCCTTTACTCCTCTTTATCATTGTCAGCTATTTACTTCCTAATGTAACTTTTTCTAGTAACTCTGGCAAGTATTACATTCTTGGTGAAGTCTTCTGTGAACTTGCCAAGTTGTTGACTACACCTTCTCCTTTGCCCACTACAGTTAGGTGGGTATTCCATATCAATTACTATTTATCACATATTAAATGGGATATATTTATTTACCACTTTTACTCTCAACAATATTGTACACTCTTTTAGTTCATGTAGGGTCTGACCCATCACTTAATGCAGCACCTGAGGCAGAGTGGGGCTTTATATTACTTCATCAAATGGTTGAATTATTCCTTACCTGAAGTCATTCTGTGTGACATCAGTATCTATCTATTCTATTAGCAATATGTTTGCCTTAGGATTCCTACCCTCTGTGGCTCTAAGAACTTTTGCCACCTCCCACTTAGTCACCTGCTCCATGGCTGATCCTTGAACTAGATTGGACCCCACTTAAACATTAGACCCCTAAATGTTCTTATATGACTAGGACATCCTATCATTTTGGTTCTCTTACTGCCTTATCCCCTAATATCCTGTCTCTTAATCCCTTCATTGTTTCTCAGGCCATCAGCTTGGTCCTGGGTCCACTTCTTCCTTCTGGCAGAGATCCATGATCTACAGATACTCTTAACTCTTTGGTCCTTGTTTTCACTGTACCATCCATGGAGAAGAACCACACAACTGGTTTGGTATGGAACCTTCATGGATTGATGGTCTCCAGTGTATGCTAATCTTCCTTGCTGCCTGGAATTTATTCAGCTCTTTCACCATCATTTTGGTGACTATTTCAAGCCTTCATTATTCCCTTCATATCTTCTTTTTTTTTTTTAACATTTATTTTTGAGACAGAGAGAGACAGAGCATGAATGGGGGAGGGGCAGAGAGAGAGGGAGACACAGAATCGGAAGCAGGCTCCAGGCTCTGAGCCATCAGCCCAGAGCCCGACGCGGGGCTCGAACTCACAGACCGCGAGATCGTGACCTGAGCTGAAGTTGGACGCTTAACCGACTGAGCCACCCAGGCGCCCCTCCCTTCATATCTTCTAACTCATCATTGCTCTCAAGAAAGGATCTTGACTCCCACTTTACAGACAAAATAGAATTAATAAGGCAGAAACCTCTTCAGTTTTCCCCAAGAAACCTACCAATTTAATTGCAATGTGTATCTAGAGCTGATCTCGCCATCTCTGCTCACTGTATTCATACTCCTGCCTTTTCATTTACTAGTTGGTCCACTGCAGTCTGATTCTGCCTGATGCCCTCATCTTGCCATACCACTGAAATTTCTTTTGCTAAGGAAATTTATTTTCTTGTAGTTGCTAAATTTCTTAAACAAATTTCAGTCTTAAAATCTCAGTTATTCTCTGTGTTTGACCCTGATAACCACATCGCTGTATTTTGGTCTTTTCATACCTTTGGTTTCAGTAACTTGTCTTTCTTTGGACTTTTCTTCCTTTCTCTGATTATTTGCCCTTTATTTACTTTAAGAGATACTCTTCTGTATTTTTTCTCTTAAATGCCACTAGTCTTGAGCTTCACCCCTTCTCTTTTCTCTTCTATCCTCCTCTCTTTTTCTCTTGATGTATGCACATCCTGTAAGTCATGTCATCACAACTCATAGCTTCAACTATTGTTGATAGATAGAATCTCTATCTCTACCTCAAACTGCCCTTGTAAACTCAAGAAAATATAATCAACTGAATAGTTCCATTTTGATGTCCCATGGGCACTATAATCTCAACCTGTCAAAGCTGATTTCATTTTCTTTCCTATACTTCTCCTTTTCCACCTTACTTTTGCCACCACAAACCTGAGAGTCAATTAAGACTTCTCCTTTTCTGTCTTACAATATTGAACCAGTCTTTATTTTTTATTAACAAAAAAATTTTTTAAGTAAGCTCTGTGGCCAGTGTGGGACTTGAACTCATGACCCTGAGATCAGGGGTCACATGCTCTATTGACTAAGTCAGCCAGGCGGCCCTGAACCAATCTTTAAGTCCCATCAATTTAAACCCCAATATATGATCAATTTTCTTTATATCCCTACTGCTACTAACTTAGTCTTGCTTTACAGGATTCCTGTGTTACTGCAACAGCTTTCTAACCAATCTCCTGTTTTCAGTTGTGCTTTTCTAAATTGTCCTTAAGGTATTGTCAGTTTCTAAGAAGCAAAACCATCATGTCCTTCCTATGCTTAAAATATTTTATTTGTTCCCCATCTCCTTCAATATAAAATTCAAATTTCTTGGCATGGTAAAAATAAGACCTTGGTGATTTGGCTCCAGCCTCCCTTTCTACCTTGCCTTTTATTTATTGAGAAGCAAAGAATATGTGCCAAGTGCTCTGCTAGGCAATGGAAACACAGAGAGAGTGAGAGGCAGTCCCTGTCTCTGGTGAATTCACAGTATCTAATAGGGTAGAATGACACATAAACAAATGTTTCCAAATGGGGTAGCAGGTAGAATACCAAGAGCTTGGACCAGGCCACCTCTATAGTCTAATGTCAAGCTGGGCACACAAACACACATGC
This sequence comes from Panthera uncia, assembly GCF_023721935.1. Classification (NCBI taxonomy): domain Eukaryota; kingdom Metazoa; phylum Chordata; class Mammalia; order Carnivora; family Felidae; genus Panthera; species Panthera uncia. The sequence continues at coordinate 83,344,039 of NW_026057577.1, forward strand.
CACTGACAACTCAAAGAGCTGAATCAGGTTGGAAGATCTATTATTTTCCTGTGGCTGTTGTAGCAAACTGCTATGAACTTGGTGGCTTAAAATAACACAGATTAATTATTTTCTAGTTCTAGAGTCCACACATTTGAGATCAGTTTCACTGGGCTAAATTTAAGGTGTTACAAGGTTGGTTCCTTCTGGAGGCTTTGGGAGAGAATCCATTTTCTTGCCTTTTCTAGCTTCTGAGACTGCCTGCATTCTTTGGCTCCTGACCCCTTCCTCACATCACTCCTGCTTCACGCTTCCATCATCTCCTCTCCTACTTCTCATCTGTAATCCAAATCTCTCCATTTCCCCCTGTTCTAAGGACACTTGATACTACATTTAGGGTCCGCTCAAAGAATCCAGGATGATCTCCACATCTCAAGGTCCTTAATTTAATCACATCTGCAGAGTCCCTCTTGCCACATAAGGTAACATATTTAAGGTTCCAGGGATTAGCATCTGAATATCTTAGGGGCCATTATTCAGCCTACCACAAAATACATAATATGTTTGATTTCACCCACTGAGTGGTATTAAAAAAAAAGTTGCTGACAGTGAAAAAGTTTAAGATATTACATAAACATCCAGATTCCTGGCTGCCTCTGGCCTCTCTGGGCCTGCAATCCCACATGGCCACTGTAGGCTGGTGCCTTTGAAGTGGCCTGCATTCTCCAGTCAGCTCACTGCCTCCCAGTTTTTGCTGCTCTGCCCTGAGCCAGCTTTGCTCATCCAGACTGACTTTGGGACCTGACTTTGGAACTGACGTTGGAACCCCCTGGAATCTGTTTCTTGTCCTCAACTTTCCACCTTTGTAGGTGTTCATCCCTTTCTGCTGGAGTTCTTTCCCTTATTCTCCCTCCTCTGCAACCACCTAGGTACTCCTGCTCATCCTTTAAGAATAGGTGGAAGTGTCTTTCTCTGGGAATCCTTCTCTACGTCTCCTGTTCATGTGAGTTAGTACCTCTTAGCACCGCTGTTTTAACATTTGGTCCACCGTATTTATTCCCCCATGGAGGCAGAGCTTGAGTCTTTTTCTGACTTTAGCATATCACCCACAGTAGGAACTCAGTAAATGTTTGCTGAATGCATAAATGTGATGTGCAAAAGTGGTGACACTATTGGTGGGTGCATTTATTGTGAAGTACAAAGTGCTATTAAGAGTTTTTGGCTATAAACCTGGATAATTTAAATTTTCCACTATAAGCAGCTTCCTGGAAAGACACGGTGGGACCGGATACCAGAAAAGATTTTTAATTCAGGGAGAGTGTTGGAGACTATAGAGAGGAATCAGGGCAGGTTCAGGGAGAGTGGGAAGCCCTGAAGCAAGGCTAAATTCTGGGATTTTGCTTTGTCCAGGAAGACCTGGTCAAACTCGGCTTTGGATCAAGGCCTAAAAACAGATCTACAAAGTAACATCAGAAGGTCAGATGCCTAGTATCATTTCAATTCTGACATGGCTAAAGTGCTCTAAAGAGACACAGTCTGAATAATAAAACTGGTAAAATCTTGTGGAAGACACAGAAGAGGTGGGAAGCTTACCTGAGTCATGAATTATTCATGCTTCGCTGGAGAACAATGAGGCAGAACTTGGCTTTTATTACTGCTTCTGATACAAAGTGATTAGTTTTAATTTAGATGATTGCACATGCTTATGTAACACACTAAATTCTATTTGGTTATTAGCATTTTTGTTTTGACCATTCCAATTTGAGACGATTTACTTGAGGTTATGGAATTGTTTCTTCCTAATGAATGCATTAGAATTGAATATTAAGATATATGGAAGACTTCTTCCCAGTCCTCACAGTTAATCAAATAAAGTAATTTTTTCTCTGATGCAGAACCAGAGATGAATGACTCTTTGAACTAAAATTAGATTAAATTGACACAGTCATCTGAAGAGCAGAAATATACACACGCTTTGCTAATATTTATTACAAGAGAACATTCTTGTTATTGCTGTTGATCATAGGAGCTCTGGCTATACCATACAGTGAAACTGAACCTAAGTCACAAGTCTCTAAAGTTGGCAAAGGTGGTTTGGCTGTTTCCCTACAGCTAAGAATATGAGCTATATAATGGTAAATAGAAACAATTTATTTTTTTTTATTTATTTTATTTATTTTTTATTTTTTATTTTTTTATTTTTTCCAATAAATGAAATTTATTGTCAAATTGGTTTCCATACAACACCCAATGCTCATCCCAAAAGGTGCCCTCCTCAATACCCATCCCCCACCCTCCCCCCCCTCCCACCCCCCATCAACCCTCAGTTTGTTCTCAGTTTTTACCAGTCTCTTATGCTTTGGCTCTCTCTCACTCTAACCTCTTTTTTTTTTTTTTTTCCTTCCCCGCCCCCATGGGTTTCTGGTTAAATAGAAACAATTTAATGTGAGTTGTTGACCGTAATAATCATAATATGAATTTAGCCATAGATAACCTGTTCAATTTTTGCTGATTCCCAGTTGCCAGAGGGCTTTTAAATCCAGATTTTTTTGGTTTTCTTGTTTGTTTTCTGCTTGTTTTCAAGTTAGGGAGAAGTAGGTATGGATCCCTTATAAAGCTTATTTGAAAACTCGTGGTACTTTTATGTATGTTAAAGTAGACTCAGTTACTTATTGTTTTGCACTCCTAAAAATAAAGTTAATCAAAGCAGAGAAAATGGCCTTTCTCCCTGTGATATCCTAAGTTCTATTGCTATAGGGAAAGTCAAAAGAATGGCTGCAATAATTTAGAAGACAACTGGATGAAATTATTTTTCAGTTAACTAAGACATATGAATAGAACTATAACATTCAAAATCCTGATTTTAGTATTGAGGTGATAATAACCTTTAATCATATGATCAAGACTTAATTAGATTCTCAGGCAATTAGAAAATAATAAGTTTAAATGCCTTTAAGCCTCTAGTGATCACAGACTGTAAACCTCCGTCAGAGTAAAATGAGTCCCAATAAAATGAGTCCCACGTATCTCTCAAAAAGACACGTGGCCTGGATCCGAAGAAAAGTTTTAGGTTCTACATTTTGAAACATGGGAAGATTTAACACAGATTGCAGAAAATTATTTTTTTTAACCTTGCTTTATGCATTTTTGAACTAAGAAGGTATATTTAGATCCAATAGTGGTTGTAGAATTAATTATATACCCAAATGCATGTCTCTGCTCAGATCACCTGTTAACTTGTCTACCGTTTTTTGCTTTTTTTGTTTTCTGAAATAACAGGAAACCTACACCCTAATATTTGGAGATAATTTCAGTGATTTAATTGTATTTAATATGAACTGCCTGGGTGGCTCAGCCGGTAAAGCATCCAACTCTTGATTTTGGCTCGGGTGATGATCTCCCAGGTTTGTGGGATTGAGCCCTGCCTTGGGCTGTGTGCTGAAGCACAGAGCCTGCTTGGGATTCTCTCTCTCCCTCTCTCTCTGTGTATGCACTCTGTCTCTCAAATAAATAAACATTAAAAAAATATGAACAAAGATAATATTGATTTAGGAAATCTAAAATGTAATATTCTCTCCCAAATTATAAGGATGAAGATTCATTCCTACCAACTCTTTCAATTGACATTTCTTAAAAACCCTTTTGATAGAAGACAGGAGATAACAATATATTTTCAGGGACAAGAATGACAAAGAGGCTGCTGTTTAGTTGCCCTCGGTCTGGATCTAGCCACTAGTGGCATATCTTCTACTGTTTTTTGTAGGTGTGTCCTGTCTTGCCATTTCAAGTGCATTTTCTCATAGCACAAAGTAGAATGCTCTCCTCTCCTTTCTGTCTCAAGGATTATTGTGGTAATGTCCCTTCCTCATGCTTCATGAGAAGCACTGGCTTTCCCCAACTAATCAGAAGAGTTGAAGATCTACCACCTGCTTGGCCCCTCCTCAGCAAGCTGGCCTTAGTCATAACACAATCAATCCCTCCCCACCCCCATGTTTCCCACTCCTACACTTTGAAAACTGAAGCCCATTGAGACAAATGACCATTAGGATATTGATTCTGAAAGATTGATGGCACATACTTGAGAGACTTTGATCAGATTCTGAAGTTCTTTCCTTTGTCTTTGATATTTTTTGCTTTAGCTTCTCATGTAATACTTTCTCAACTGGAGAAGCAATTCAGTGGTAACATCTACTTCCTCTTATCATCATTTCTAATATTGCTTTTGTTTGCTTACTACTTGAAGATTCTTGGAAGAAAACTTCTATGTGCTTATAAAAGGTATGAGATTTTTTTTTTTTTTTCTATTTGTGAAGAGATTTACCAAATCGAATGGCTTTTAGATTGAGATAGAACAACCTTGCCTGGAGAAGAAAACCAGGAAAATGTCAGAAAGCAGTGTATTCTTCTGAAGCTTTAAAAAATCTCTGTGAGTTCAATTTCAGATTTTAGATGGGGTCAAAACTAGAGTGAGAGATTTGGTTGTGCTCAGTTCAGTGGGTTTCAGTCCTCAGTAAGGACTCTTGCTTAATGTCCTTGGCCTTTATACCTAGAGAGGAATCCTTCTTGCCTAGCTTGAGGAGTTTTGATAGTGACAGCAAATCTACAAACCATGATGTCTGAAAACATGTGAAGTGCTTGTAAGGGATCAAGTGGCTCTGATACACTCAGATGACTACTGAGGAGAAGCACTGGGAGGACCTAACACACTCTGAGACCTACTTTCGGGAGAAATAATCACATTTTATAATGTAGTAGGATAAAATGCTATATTCTCCTCTTACTCTGAGGAAAAAAGTTCCCAATTTTAAATTTGCATGGGAGAGAAAATAAAACCGTGGGAAGAGGCAACATCTATGTCTTAAAGAGGGTAAGGTGTGTTTATGATAGACATAATTTACTCATTCATTTATTGGGTCTATAAACATTTATTGAGTAACTAGTGTTATGTGCCACGTACTGTTAATTCATACATAAAGCATTATGCCTCTCAAAGAGGGATTCAGATCAAAGGTAGATGGACATATAATGAAATAGTTAATTATAACTGTTTAGATGAGCTTTTCAGAGAACAAAAGTGGCTAATGTTTTAGACATTGTCAGATGTAATTCTGTGACAAGTCATATTCTACAGACCTTACTATATCTTTTCTATATGGATATCATAGGTAATATTGTTGGCTTCTTGGCAAGGCCTTGGCATATGGCCATAGATTACAGGTGCCTGCTGTGTTCTGGAGACAGCTAGTGCACCACCTACATAGACCAGATGTGATGTCCCTGTGCCTAGGAGGGATGACTTATGGAGTACGCAATTTATATTAGGTAGGAGAAGAAGGAAAGGGAACTGTAAAGGTGAAGCATTTTTCTCTTGTTTCAAAATAAAGAGGTCTTCATAATAATAGAGAGCAACCCCTTTATAATAGCAGCAGATATTTAAGAATAAAGTTTAGAATTATCTAAAATCTTGGGGCACCTGGGTGGTGCTCAGTCAGTTGAACATCCGACTCTTGATTTCATCTCAGGTCATGATTCCAGGGTTGTGGGATCAGGCCCCACATTGGGCTCTTAAGCATGGAGCCTGCTTAAGATTCATTCTCTCTCTCTCTCTCTCTCTCTCTCTCTCTGTTCTGTCTCTCTGCCCCTCTTCCTGGCTCATGCTCTCTCTTTCTCTCTAAACAAAACAAAACAAAAATAAAGAAACGTTCAAAACCTATGTGAAGTAAACTTTAAAACACTTCTGAAAGACACAAACATGGACTTGAAGAAATGCAAAGTATATCCTCTATTCTTGAATAGGAAAACTTAAGACAGTCTCACTACATGAATTTATTAATATGATGCAACTCCAATAAAAACACCACCAGTCTTTAATATAAGGGTAGAAAAGTTGATCCTAAAATTTCTGTGGAAAACCAACATATAAGAGTTGCCAGGACCAAAAAACAAACAACCAAAAAAAAACCCCACTAAATGAGGAAGGACTACTCTTACCAAGCATTAAAACATAATACAAAGTTCCTATAATTAAAGCAATGTCATACTGGTATATGAATAGACAGAGAAGTAGAACAGAATAGAAAGCCCAGACAGAGATCCAAGTTCCTACACAAATCCAGTATATGGTAAAGGTAGCATCTCAAATCACTGGGTCAAAGATGGACTTGGGTAGCCATCTGGGAAAAGATAATATGAAATATCACAATATACCCAAGAGTAAACTTCAAGTTCATCAGAGATCTAAGTGTAATATTCTAACAATTTAAGTACAAAGAAAACATGGGTGAATACATCTTTAATCTTAGTATGGGGAAAGCTTTCTAATTATTCAAAATCTAGAGACAATAAAAAAGTGATAAATTTGATCCCAAAATCAATATTTTTTCCTCATCACTTCTGTGCTATTCCTACCAAAGGCACTTAACCCTAATTTAATCATAAGGAAACATTAGACAAACCTAAATTGAGGGACATTTTACAAAATAACTGGTCTGTAATGTTTTAAAGCAACAAGATCATGAAACTCACTGAAAGAATGAGTCTCCTTCCACACCAAAGGGATGTGATAACTAAATGGAACACGTGATTCTGGGCTAGATCATTTGGCTGTAAAGGACATTTTGGGTACAATGGGTGAAACCTAAATGAAGTTTGATGATAAGATGGTGGTAATATATCAGTGTTAGTTTCCTGAATTTGATGCTTGCATTTTGGTTAGAATAGGGACTTTCCTTGTTTGTAGGAAAATGACACTAATATTTGGGATAATGATGTATCATGCCAACAGGTTACACTCAAAGGGTTTATGGAAAAGATAGACACTTTATATTTGTAAGTGTTCTGTAAGTTTGAGATTTTTATTTATATATGTAATATATATAATGTTGATATTAATATCAGTGATATCAATATCAAAACATAAAATGTTTAATTTCATAGAAAAAATTAAACTAGAAAAACTGATCTTAGAAGAGATTTGAAAATGCAAACAGGAATTAGCAGAGAAGAAGTATGGAAAGTTGTCAGAAAGCAACCCCAAAACATCATTAGGTCCAAATGTTCTCACAGGCGCATTTTATTTAGCTCCTAAAAGTCAGAGTTCCAATGCTGTCTAAATTGTTACAGAACATAGAAGAAGGACTAACGCTTCCAGATCCTTTTTATAAAATGAGAAAACATTGATACCAGAATCCAAATATGACAGCAAAAAAACCACAACAACAGAAAAGAAAATGACAGATCAGTCTTATGACTATGTAATACATTAAATAAAACATTAATAAACAAAACTCAGCAGCACATTAAAAGGATAATAAATCATGACCAAATGGCATTTTATCTAGAAGTATAAGAATAACTTAACATCACAAAAAACTAATAATATTTATCATATTACTCAAAATGTAAACTTATGTGATCATCTTTATAGATGCTGAAAATATATTTAATAATACTCAACATCAATTCTTTATTAAATAATAAGTAAAGTGGGAATCAATAGATATGTTTTATCATGTTAAGGAAGAATTCATCTCTACCCTCAAGTGACATCATGTTAATTGAAGATTGTATACTGGAAGTAGTCAATAAAGTGACAAGCAAGACAAGGATGTCCCTATTAATATTGTTCCAGAAGTTCTGGTCAATGCACTTAGATAAGACCAAGAAACCAAATGAATGACCATCGGTAAACAGGACGTAAGAGCATTGTTATTTCTAGGTGATATAATTGTAAACATTACAGTATCATATGTACATCATTATATACATTTTATACCTAGAAAACACCAAAGAAACAAATAAAAAACTATAGCAACACTGACAGGATACAGTAAGGCAGCAGGGTACAAAATTATATAGAAATATAATATTTCTATAGAAATAGAAATAGATACAGATAAACAATGTTGAAAAACCCAACTATGGGTGAAGAGCTTTAGCATTTCTGGTAACATTTTTGGGATTTTTTCTTTATTATGTGGAGACACTTCAGAGGCGAGTTACCCGAGCCCATTATTGTTCTTTTGTAGATAATCTGACTTATCTCTGGTAGTTTTTAGGATTTTCTCTGTGATTTTAATATTCTCAACTTCATTATGATGTGGTTAGATGTGCATTAGTTTTACTGTCCTCAGGACGCAGGGTGCCCCTTTTGTCACCTCATGTCTCTTTACAGTTGGGAGAATCTAAACCATTTTTTAAATTTAAATATTGCCTCTCCCCATTCTCTCTATTCTTTATCCTGAAACTTCAGTTAGATAATGGACTGATCTTTCTGTTCCCCATGTCTCTTATTATTTCTTTCATATTTTTCCATCTCTTTATGTTGCTTTTGAATTCTCAGTGAGATTCCTGGATCTGTCTCCCAATTCATTACTTCTTTTTAGAATGTATTTAAGTTTGCTGTTCAGCTTGTGTATTGAGGCTTTAAAAATCTTTTTAATTGAGATTATATATTAAAAATTTTTTAACTTTTAAGTGAAATTTTAATGTATTTGAAGCAGAGGAGAAATATTTCACAAGCTCAAAACTGTCATACTGACCAGAAGGCCATAAACATTTTTTAGGTGTGAATAAATATTCATGATAGCATTAATTTATGGCTATCTAATATGCCATTTGTTTAACATTTTCCTATTTTTGACTACTGAGGTTATTTCAAATTTTTGGTAACATAAATAATTTTGAAATGAATGTCTTTATGCATGAGATTCTTTTATTCATTTTAGATTATCTTCTTAGAAACTATTGAACCAAAAATATGTAGTTTTAACATTCTGACTGCTTATTGTCAAATGTTCTTTAAAGGGATGAGCCAATTAAAATGTGGTCGCTTGCATCAGAGTGACAGATTGCCACTTCAGCAGCATTGGTTATTTTAATTTAGTTTAATTTTTTTGCTGATTTAAGTGATGAAAACAATATCTTGTTTTTCAAATTTGCATTCATTGGGTTACTGGTAAGAGTGAACATTTCTCCAGGTTTGCTTACTGGCTAAATTTACTCTTTTGAGGGTTGTCCTTCCATGCATTTGATACTTCAGTTATTAGAGCCTTTCTGATTTTCTTATTGACGCGTATCACTCTTTTTATAACACCCATATAAAGCTGCTGTCATTTTTGTGGCAGTTTCTCCCAAAGAAAACTCCCAAAGAAATTTATTTATTTCTCCCATAATAAAACTTATGGTTTTATTAATCCATAAGTTGCTGTGAATACATTCACTCTCCTCGAAACAAAACCAATTCTGTGTTCATTTTAGTCAGCTTAAAACTGAGGAATGCATTTTCTTCATGGAGACCTAGAAACTGCAGCTCTGATTTCAACTTGACGCACTTCAAAATGGCCTGTAACGGTGCACTTCTGAGGAGTGGAGATGATAGTGATGTCCTCAAGACAAAGCTGTGTTGCTGCAGCAAGGGACAAGTAGGGGCTGGCCACCTGAAATAATTATGGCCGGTGTATTTTGGCCAATGGAGTTATTACAAGATCACGCAAATCCAAGCTAGTTCATATAACCTACCTCTGAAGTGTATTCACATAATCAGAAAAATTCCAAAAGAAATTATTGGAGATGCTGAATAATCTGCCCAGTTAAGTTTCAGAATGTAAACCATGGAAATGCATGTATTTTGAGGTTGAGCCATTTTCCTCCCTCAGGTAGTATGGGCTGAATTATGAAATAAGCAGTTAGCCCAACCCTGATTTTTTTTTAAGTTTATATATTTTTGAGAGAGAGAGCGGAGGAGGGGCAGGGAGAGAGGGAGAGAGACAGAACCACAAACAGGCTCTGTGCTGACAGCACCTTGTCAGCTATCTTGACAGTTACCTTGTCAGCTTCAGTGCTGCCTGCCATTAGGAAGAACTCCGGAGTAATAAACTATTGTGTTGACAGCCCACACAGGGCTCAAGCTCATGACCAAAACGAAAATCATGACCTAAGCCAAAATCAAGAGTCAGACACTTAACTGATTGAGTCACTCGGGCACTCCAGTCCACCTCTGTTTTAAGAGTATCTGTGTCTCATGGGGCGCCTGGGTGGCGCAGTCGGTTAAGCCTCCGACTTCAGCCAGGTCACGATCTCGCGGTCCGTGAGTTCAAGCCCCGCGTCAGGCTCTGGGCTGATGGCTCGGAGCCTGGAGCCTGTTTCCGATTCTGTGTCTCCCTCTCTCACTGCCCCTCCCCCGTTCATGCTCTGTCTCTCTCTGTCCCAAAAATAAAAAAAAAAAAAAGAGTATCTGTGTCTGGAAAACAGTGTGGAGGTTCCTCAGAAAATTAAAAATAGAACTATCCTATGACCCAGTAGTAGCACTGCTAGGAATTTACCCAAGAGATACAGGAGTACTGATGCATAGGGGCACTTGAACTCCAATGTTTGTAGAAGCACTCTCAACAATAGCCAAATTATGGAAAGAGCCTAAATGTCCATCAACTGACGAATGGATAAAGAAATTATGGTTTATATACACAATGGAATACTGTGTGGCAATGAGAAAGAATTAAATATGGCATTTTGTAGCAACGTGGATGGAACTGGAGAGTGTTATGCTAAGGGAAAGAAGTCATACAGAGAAAGACAGAGACCATGTTTTCACTCTTATGTGGATCCTGAGAAACTTAACAGAAACCCATGGGGGAGGGGAAGGAAAAAAAAAAAGAGGTTAGAGTGGGAGAGAGCCAAAGCATAAGAGACTCTTAAAAACTGAGAACAAACTGAGGGTTGATGGGGGGTGGGAGGGAGGGGAGGGTGGGTGATGGGTATTGAGGAGGGCACCTTTTGGGATGAGCACTGGGTGTTGTATGGAAACCAATTTGACAATAAACTTCATATATTGAAAAAAAAAAAGAGTAGCTGTGAAGGAGCATCTGGGTGGCTCAATTCGTTAAGCATCTGACTTCAGCTCAGGTCATGATCTCACAGTTCGAGGGCTCAAGCCTGGTGTCGGGCTCTGTGCTGACAGCTTGGAGCCTGGAGCCTGCTTTGGATTCTGTGTCTCCCTCTCTCTCTGCCTGCTTTGGATTCTGGAGCCTGCTTTGGATTCTGTGTCTCCCTCTCTCTCTGCACCTCCTCCAGTCACGCTCTGTGTCCCAAAAATAAATAATAAACATAAAAATTTTTTTTTAAAAAAAGAGTAGCTGTGAAGACTCACAGGTATGGCAGATATATTCAAGTAGGTGTTACACAATTTGTGACTATAGATAGTATAAGAGATTAAACAGGGCATATTAGAGAAAACATATCATATGTAATAATCAGCATTATTCAACTTGGAGCTAGTTGGTCCCAAACAGCCAAACCCAAATCATTGTCAAATGACTGAAATTGAACTGGCTGTGGCAGCACCACTAATGCCAGTAAAGCTAGAGGTGAAAGAATGCTGTCCCTGAATGGAAATAAAAATTACATCCTTAAATGTAGATTCTACTTCCCTTTCCCAGTAGAATTACTTAGGTTACCCTCAAGGGTAGGCATATTTGAGGAGTGAGTGGGGGCAGGGAGGCTTTAAATGTAAATCTACTTCTCTGTATATTCTAGTCTTCCTGCCCAGTGCAGGGTGACTCAGAACTGATTTTTTGCTACTGTACAAGAGTCAGTGTTGTCTGGAGGTCCTTCCCTTCTGCTCGGGGATCCCAGTGACCTTCTCCAGGGCAGCAGCCTTCAGACCCCACACAGTCTCCCAATCCACTTGTACAGACAGTTGTAATCAAAAGAAACCAGAGCCCCATCCTCATCCCTCTTATTTCTGAAAGCTAACTGGAGTGATGAATTTTATTTCAGACTTCCTACACAGAGCCACAAGATTTATTTTCCACTCCTTGGCTTCCACTTCTCAATAAAAGCAGTTAAGCTGACCACGGTAATCAGGTCTTTTCACTAGCAATAAAGCACAAATATCACAGGTTTGAGTTCATTTTTAAAAGAAGCACAATTTAAAAACCTTTAGAAAGTTGATGCCTGGAGCTGGGTGGTATAATGACCTCTCCTTTCAAATCAACATTAGATCCAGATTGCATTTCCAAGTGGGAAGGCTGCTGGGCTACGGAAAGTGACCTTTGGCTGAGTGACTACTTGTTACCTTGTCAGCTTCAGTGCTGCCTGCCATTAGGAAGAACTCCGGAGTAATAAACTATTTACAGCCTGCACTTATCTATCCCCTACAGGGCACTTTCTGAGCAGGGAAAAAAAGGCAATTGATTTTCTCTATTCGATAGTCATCATCTTATAGTTAGGTCATCTAACTGCCTAGTACTGCTTATGTTCAATTCTCAGGGTACCTTCTGTAACAAGGGCCACTTTTTTTTTTGACAGATTTTAAAAGCCTCGTGCTTTTGTACAACATAAAAAAAAAAACAAAAAAACCTAAAGCTGTAGACAAATGAGGTGCAGAGACAAGGAAGACAGAAAGAGGCTCTCCTGTCCTAAAGGATCTCATTTGAACCAAACTATAAAAGGAGTGTCTAAATTCTCTCCCCATCCACTCCAAATATTTTTATTCTGATGAACTAAGAACTATCTTGAACTCTGAAAATTTCCTTTGGAAAATGTCTTTAAAAAATGAGTTCACTTAATCTCCAAGTCTTGGTTTTCACATTTGAAAAATAAGATAGTTCTTTTCACCTCTAAGATAGTTTAATTTTAAGAAGTAGGTTTGAATAACATGTAGCAAGAAACTTCAATTTTTATGATTAGTTTATGTGGTAGAACACACTTTTAGACAAGGAAGCCAATGTAATATTTTTAAAAAATAAAAGTAAGTTGCATGTCAATGTTTCAACAGGTATGTATTTTGAAGATATATTCACCGGCATCAGAGATACCAGAAGCCTAAGACATGGTTCCTGTCTTCAGGTCTTATTGCTGGAGAGATAAGATGTGTAGAAATATAAACCAAGTAGAGATCAAGATAGCACACATATTCATCTGGGACTAACAATAGACAGGACGGACTACTAAGCCGGGTGTTGGGGTATAGGTTGGACGTGAGCTGAGTCATCAAGTACAGTGAATGTGGCTTACGGGAGAGGCAGAAAGCAAGCTCCCACATGGTCTATAGGACTTATATTTTGTGGAAGATAAATTTAGAGAGAGGGGTGGTAAGAGGTTATGGAGGAGAAATATGATCTTGAACTTGGACCTTGATGCTCTGGGAAAAGCCTTTTATTTTGGGCCTTTAGATCAGTAGTCTTTAGTAGGGCGCACACACACTAGGAGTGTCACAACACAGTTCACTGGGATGTGGAAAGAAAATAGAACTTTTATTTATAATTGTGTCTATAAATAGAAATACTGTGTTGCATCCTTCAGACAGTTCTATTTTAACACATTGGTGTATGTGGATATAATTTATAAAGGTATATATATATATATATATATATATATGTTGGAGATACACTATTCAAAAATTTTTTTCTGATAGAAGTGAATAATCAAAGATATTTGGAGATCATTGCTTTATATCATTGTCAATATCATAATAATTGCTGCCATTTGTTGAGCATTTAATAAGTGCTAGGGACTGTATTAAGTCCTTTATGTCACTATGTTCTTAAATCTAACCTGTACAATAACCTCTGTGAGGTAGGTAGGTAGTGTATGTGATCCCTATGGAATTTGAACCTCATACAGGTAAAGTAACTTGCCCAAAGTCACTCAGATGATAAATGACAGAGCCAGGTTCAGACCCCAACCTGCTGGCTGGCTCCAGAGCCTATGAAATACATTTTCATTTTTTTGGTCTGACAAAGACTTAATTGTCAGATCCTTGTTTGATACAAATGGTTTGGAGTTTTTACTCTCTCAATTATAGAGCGAAGGTGAACTATTTTCATAATAATAGTTTGTACTCACAAACCACGTGGCAGGAAGCTTTCGGATTTTTTAAAAGTATTTTTATTGCGTTGTATGGTATGCCAATCCTAGTGTAATTCCTTGCAACCAGTAAATACAGTTGACCCTTTATGAACTGTGTGGATCCACTTACATATGGATTTTTTTGATAAATACAGTACATCACTATAAATTTATTTTCCTATGGTTTCCTTTCCTTTAAGGAAGCTTTTTTTAAAAAGTTTATTTATTTTGAGGGACAATGTGCACACGTATGCACAAATGTGCATGGGGGAGGAGCAGAGTTAGAGGGAGGAGTATCCCAAGCAGGCTCTTTGCTGACAGCACAGAGCCCAACACAGGGCTTGAACTCTGGAACTGAGACTATGACCTGAGCCAAAATCAAGAGTAGGACACTTAACCAACTGAGCCACCCAGGCACCCCCCCTATGGTTTTCTTAATAATATTTTCTTTTTTTTTTTTAGCTTACTTTATTGTAAGAATACAGTATATATTACATATAACATGCAAAATATGTGTTAATCAGTTATGCTTTTGGTAAGGCTTTGCGTCAACAGTAGGCTATTAGCAGGTAAGTACATTTGGGGGAAGTCAAAATGGATTTTTGTCTGCACAAGGAGGGGGGATGTTAGTGCCCCAAATGCTGTGTTGTTCATGGGCCAACTGTAATTCTATTGATTTGTCAGCTAGTTCTCTAAATCCTTTGGGCATTTTGGGGGTAGAGTTAAGAAGTGATTTAGCTCTATATGTCATACCCTTGGCAGCCAGGAGAGGGCACCGTCTATATAAAGTTAAAGGCATGGAGCAGACCTCCCTTGTTACTTGAAGGTAGAGCATATATGGAACACAAAACTGGAAAAAAATAGAGAAGTGAAAAGTTAAATTCTGTTCTGTAGAATCCCCTGTGGGGACTCTTCTACTTCTCTGTGCTGCCCAGGACCACACTGACTGAAAACTACTGAAACCTGGGAGTGGCAGGGACTAGCTATGGGGCCATTTCATAGTTGGGGGGGTAGGGAGACATTTTCCACCATGTTGCACACACCCACAGTTGGGAATTTTAGCAATTGTAGTACACGGATACGGTGCTTGAAACCAACCCAATCAAAATGGTCCAGTATTGATGCAACTGTAGGGCTAGTTGACCTGAAGACTATAAGACAGAAACTCTTCAGTAATGGAACATATTAGAATCCATGTCCTCTCTAACACATTTACAGCTTCTGTGACGTGGGATAATTCTTACAGGAGCCCCTAGCATGTATAAAATCGTGTATATTATGATCATATATGTAATTTTGGAATAAATACAACCACAAATATATCTAAGGCAAAGATACTGAGTTTGTGACTAAAAAAGAAGGTAGCATGAGTCTATGTTTGCTAGAAAATTGCCTAATAGTTTCTCTTGACTGCCTAGTTAACATCCAGGCTTTGGCAAATTGTAGTCATTTACACCACTTTTACCATTAGAAGGTCCATGTTGCTAACAATGCTGTATAACACAGTTGTTTTTCCTGGAAAGTTGGTTCCGCCAGTTGTTTAGCTGTGAGATTAAGGCAAATTACTGGACTTTACTCATTGTGTTTCTAATTTGTAAAATGGTTAAAATAGTAGTTCCTAGCTCCTAGGCTGTTGACAGGATTAAATAAGGTAATATGTTTAAAATGCTTATCTCAGTGCCTATCTCATGCCAAATGCCCAATAAATATTAAGTATTGTTGCAGTTATTTAAAAAACTTCTGAATGGCCTCTTGTACCTGTTATCCCCAATTCTACAGGGCATGGGAGCTTTGTCTTTGGAGCTGAAAGTTTTGCCTCAGTAGTGGTCTTCTATCAGTGAACCAGGACTGTCAGGCACCATTGTTTAGGGTTTGCTTACCAGAGAGAACTGTCTTCTCTTTGGCCCATGCTTACCACCTCCGGTCTGCAGAACAGTGGTGCAGAGGGTGATCAAAGAATGGGTGGGACAGTGCAAGATCCTGTTTGGCTGACATAGGGGAGGCAAACATGTTTCTGCCCTTTACCTCCATTTTAGAAATGGTGACCTTCTCACTGACTAGGGAGAAGTCTGGTGTGGCTTGTCCTGTCCCTTTGGTTTAAGAGGAAGTTAGAGGTTCTGAGGGAAGTGCCAGGAAGTGATGTAGAGCCAGGGGCTTGAAAAAGGTCAACTTTACCGAAGACCTATTATATGCCAGGCACTATTGTAAGTGCTGAGGATATAAGCAAAATAAACACTCTTCCTTCCATCAGAGAATTTAAGAGATTGATGAGGAAGGAAAAGCATAAGAATTGATAGAATCAGGGCCTGACCCAATCAGGAAAGTTCTTCTTGAGGAAGTGACATTTGAAATAAAATCTAAAGATTTGATAAAATACAGGTCACTGAAGGGATGGCCACAGGAGGTGGTAGTTAACTGATGCCAAAGACCTGAGGCAGAAGAAGTAGTGTTCCCAGATCTGAAAGAAAGCCATTGTGAATGGAGTGCAGAGAGCAAAGGTGAGGATGTGCTAGATGCAAATGGAGAGGTCACCAGGGCCAGATCACACAGGATGGAGACCATGGAGAAGCTGCTGCAAGAGTCCTTGCTAATGGTGAGAATGCTGTGGACTAGCAAGGTTGTCCACCAGATGCACTAGATGTATTAGATGTTGTGGACAGGAAGAAACCCTTATCTGTGATGTTTGCTAGGTTCCTGTTTTGCACTAGTGGCTATATGTTTGTGCTGTTTACCAAGGTTTCAAGTGCAGGAAGAGGACTGGTTTGAGGGAAAAAGTAGTCTAGTTTGGAATATACTAAGTTAGAAACACCTTTGAGATATTGAAGAAGTTTTGCATTAAATGAGATTTCCAACCCAGGGCCTTTACCCTTGCTGATTTCCCTGTCTGAAACTTCCTTCCTTTAGGTATCTTTATGACTTGCTCCCTCATTTTGATCAGGTCTTTGTTCAGATGTTAACTTATGTGAGGGAGCTTCCTGACCAAGTTGTGTAAAAGAGCAGTCCCATTGCTCTTTGTTATACAGTGTGAGGTCCCTGCCTTCTCTGGCCTCTGTTGCCTTAGGATGGACAATCCCACCTGATGGTTTCCTGATATCCCTTCCATCCACAATGGCCATTACCTTCCCAGGTTTCTTCTGCTCTAGCAGTGGCCTCATCTTGTACTGAAGCAGTAGCTATATCTTTTTCCAAATATCATAGTTGTCCTGGGATGATTTTTTTTGGTTGTTTTTTAACATTTTTTCAAGTACTAAGGACATGTTTGATCTTTCTAAGGGTTAACCCTAGAAAACCCTAATAAATGTGTTAGGTTATTTCATTTTTCCCAGGTAACTGGAACACTTAACATTGTCATGAATAAGAACATGATGGTTCAAATCTATTTCCTTCCTGAATTTCAGAAAAACAATTTCGGATTTATTTTTTTTTTTCCATTTTGGTCAAGAACTTTTTGCTATTTGTTTTAATTTTATTTTTTTAAATTTACATCCAAATTAGCATATAGTGCAACAATGATTTCAGGAGTAGATTCCTTAATGCCCCTTACCCATTTAGCCCATCTCCCCTCCCACAACCCCTCCAGTACCCTCTGTTTGTTCTCCATAATAAGAGTCTCTTATGTTTTGTCCCCCTCCCTGTTTTTATATTACTTTTTCTTCCCTTCCCTTATGTTTATCTGTTCTGTATCTTAAAGTCCTCATATGAGTGAATTCATATGATATTTGTCTTTCTCTGACTGATTTTGCTTAGCATAATACCCTCTAGTTCCATCCACATAGTTGCAAATGGCAAGATTTCATTGTTTTTCATTGCTGAATAATACTCCATTGTATATATATATACCACATTTTCTTTATCCATTCATCCATCGGTGGACATTTGGGCTCTTTCCATACTTTGATTATTATTGATAGTGCTGCTATAAACATGGGAGTGCATGTGCCCCTTCGAAATAGCATACCTGTATCCCTTGGATAAATACTTAGTAGGGCAATTGCTGGGTCATAGGGTAGCTCTATTTTTAATTTATTGAGGAACCTCCACACTGTTTTCCAGAGTGGCTGCACCAGTTTGCATTCCCACCAACAGTGCAAAAGAGATCCTCTTTTTCTGCATCCTTGCCAACATCTGTTGTTGCCTGAGTTGTTAATGTTAGCCATTCTGACAGGTGTAAGATGGTATCTCATTGTGGTTTTGATTTGTATTTCCCTGATGATGAGTGAACTTGAGCATCTTTTCACGTGTTGGTTGCCATCTGGATGTCTTCTTTGGAGAAGTGTCTATTCATCTCTTTTCCCCATTTCTTCATTCGATTATTTGTTTTTGGGGTGTTGAGTTTGATAAGTTCTTTGTACATTTTGGATACTAACCCTTTATCTGATATGTCGTTTGCAAATATCTTCTCCCATTCTTCTGGTTGCCTTTTAGTTCTGCTGATTGTTTCCTTCGCTGTGCAGAAGCTTTTTATTTTGATGAGATCCCAGTAGTTCATTTTTGCTTTTGTTTCCCTTGCCTCCAGAGACATGTTGAGTAAGAAGTTGCTGGGGGCAAGATCAAAGAGGTTTTTGCCTGTTTTCTCCTCGAGGTTTTGATGGCTTCCTGTCTTACATTTAGGTCCTTCATCCATTTTGAGTTTATGTTTGTGTATGGTGTAAGAAAGTGGTCCAGGGTCATTCTTTTGCATGTCGCTGTCCAGTTTTCCCAGCACCACTTGCTGAAGAGACTGTCCTTATTCCATTGGATATTCTTTCCTGCTTTGTCAAAGATTCGTTGGCCATACATTTGTGGGTCCATTTCTGGGTTTTCTGTTCTGTTCCATTGATCTGTCTGTTCTTGTGCCAGTACCATACTGTCTTAATGATTACAGCTTTGTAGTATAGCTTAAAGCCCGGGATTGTGATGCCTCCTTCTTTGGTTTTCTTTTTCAAGATCGCTTTGGCGATTTGGGGTCTTTACTGGTTCCATACAAATTTTAGGATTATTTGTTCTAGCTCTGTGAAGAATGCTGGTGTTATTTTGATAGGGATTGCATTGAATATGTAGACTGCTTTGGGTAGTATCAACATTTTAACAATATTTGTTCTTCCTATCCAGGAGCATAGAATCTTTTTCCTTTATTGTGTGTCATCCTCAATTTTTTTTCATAAGCTTTCTATAGTTTTCAGTGTCTAGATTTTTCACCTCTTTGGTTAGATTTATTCCTAGGTATTTTATGGGTTTGGTGCACTTGTAAATGGGATCGATTCCTTGGTTTCTCTTTCTGCTGCTTCATTGTTGGTGTATAGTAATGCAACCGATTTCTGCGTGTCGATTTTATATCCTGTAACTTGGCTGAATTCATGAATCAGTTCTAGCAGTTTTTTGGTGGAATCTTTAGGGTTTTCCTTATAGAGTATCATGTTAATCTGCGAAGAGTGAAAGTTTGACCTCCTCCTGGCTGATTTGGATGCCTTTTATTTCTTTGTGTTGTCTGATTGCAGAGGCTAAGGCTTCCAATACTGTGTTGAATAACAGCGGCTAGAGTGGACATCCCTGTCTTGTTCCTGACCTTAGGTAGAAAGCTCTCAGTTTTTCCCCCATTGAGGAGAATATTAGCATTGGGTCTTTTGTATATGGCTTTTATGATCTTGAGGTATGATCCTTCTATCCCTACTTTCTTGAGGGTTTTTATCAAGAAAGGATGCTGTATTTTGTCAAGTGTTTTCTCTGCATCTATTGAGAGGATCATATGGTTCTTGTCCTTTCTTTAATTGATGTGATGAATCACATTGATTATTTTGCAGATATTGACCCAGCCCTGCATCCCAAGTATAAATCCTACTTGGTCGTGGTGAATAATTTTTTTAATGTATTGTTGGATGTGGTTGGCTAATGTCTTGTTGAGGATTTTTGCATCCATGTTCATCAGGGAACTTGGTCTGTAGTTCTCCTTTTTAGTGGGCTCTCTGTCTGGTTTTGGAATCAAGGTAATGCTGGCTTCATAGAAAGAGTTTGGAAGTTTTCCTTCCATTTCTATGTTTTGGGACAGCTTCAAGAGAATAGGTGTTAACTCTTCCTTAAATATTTGATAGAATTCCCCTGGAAAGCCGTCTGGCCCTGGACTCTTGTTTTTTGGCAGATTTTTGATTACTAATTCAATTTCCTTACTGGTTAGGGGTCTGTTCAAAGTTTCTATTTCTTCCTGTTTCAGTTTTGTTGGTGTATATGTTTCTAGGAATTTGTCCATTTCTTCCAGATTGCCCATTTTGTTGGCATATAATTGCTCATAATATTCTCTTATTATTGTTTGTATTTCTGCTGTGTTGGTTGTGATCTCTCCTCTTTAATTTTTTATTTTATTTATTTAGGTCCTTTCCTTTTTCTTTTTGATCAAACTGGCTAGTGGTTTACCAATTTTGTTAATTCTTTCAAAGAACCAGCATCTGTTTTCTTTGATCTGTTCTACTGTTTTTTTGGTTTCGATAGCACTAATTTCTGCTCTAATCTTTATTATTTCCTGTCTTCTGCTGGTTTTGGGTTTTATTTGCTGTTCTTTTTTCAGCTCTTTTATTTTATTTTATTTTTTTTTAACGTTTATTTATTTTTGAGACAGAGAGAGACAGAGCATGAACGGGGGAGGGTCAGAGAGAGGGGGACACAGAATCCAAAACAGGCTCCAGGCTCTGAGCTGTCAGCACAGAGCCCAATGTGGGGCTCGAACCCACGGACCGCGAGATCATGACCTGAGCCGAAGTCAGCCGCTCAACCAACTGAGCCACCCAGGTGCCCCATCAGCTCTTTAAGGTGTAAGGTTAGGTTGTGTATCTGAGATCTTTCTCCCTTCTGTAGGAAGGCCTGGATTTCTAGATGTCTCTTATCACCGCCTTTCCTGCATCCCAGAGGTTTTGGGTTGTGGTGTTATCATTTTCATAGGCTTCCGTGAAATTTTTAATTTCCTCTTTAACTTCCTGGTTAGCCCATTCATTCTTTAGTAGGATGTTCTTTAGTCTCCAAGTAACTGTTACCTTTCCCAACTTTTTCTTGTGGTTGATTTTGAGTTTCATAGTGTTATGGTCTGAAAATATGCACGGTATGATCTTGATCTTTTTGTACTTGTTCAGGACTGATTTCTGTCCCAGTATGTGGTCTATTCTGGAGGACGTTTCATGTGCACTGGAGAAGAATGTATATTCTACTGCTTTAGGATGAAATGTTCTGAATATATCTGTTAAGTCCATTCAGTCCAGTGTGTCATTCAAAGCCATTGTTTCCTTGTTGATTTTTTGGTTATATTATCTGTCCAGTGCTGTGAGTGGGGTGTTGAAGTCTCCTACTATTATGGTATTACTACCAATGGCTTTCTTTATGCTTGTGATTAATTGATTTATATATTTGGATGCTCTCACATTTGGTGCATAAATGTTTACAATTGTTAGGTCTTCTTGGTGGATAGACCCTTTAATTATGATATAATGTCCTTCTTCATCTCTTGATACAGTCTTTATTTTAATGTCTAGATTGTCTGATATAAGTATGGCTACTCCAGCTTTCTTTTGTTGACCATTAGCATGATAGATGGTTCTCCATCCCCTTACTTTCAATCTGAAGGTGTCTTTAGGTCTAAAGTGGGTCTCTTGTAAATAGCATATAGACGGATCTTGTTTTCTTATGCGTTCTGTTACCCTATGTCTTTTGATTGGAGTATTTAGTCTGTTGATGTTTAGAGTGAGTACTGAAAGATATGGATTTATTGCCATTATGTTGCTTGTAGAATGGAGTTTCTGGTGGTGTTCTCTGGTCCTTTCTAGTCTTTGCTGCTTTTGGTCTTTATTTATTTCTTGTTGTTGTGTGTTTTGTTGTTTTGTTTTTTTTTTTCATCTCTTCTCCCCTCAGAGAGTCCCCCTTAAAATTTCTTGCAGGGCTGGTTTAGTGGTCACAAACTCCTTTAATTTTTGTTTGGGAAACTTTTTATCTATCCTTCTATTTTGAATTACAGCCTTGCTGGATAAAGAATTATTGGCTGCATATTTTTCTGATTCAGTACATTGAATATATCCTACCACTGCTGGCCTGCCAAGTTGCTGTGGATAGGTCTGCTGCAAACGTGATCTGTCTTCCCTTGCAGGTTAAGGACTTTTTTTCCCTTGCTGCTTTCATGATTCTCTCCTTGTCTGAGTATTTTGTGAATTTGACTATGATATGCTTTGTTGATGGTCAGTTTTTGTTGAATCTAATGGGAGTCCTTTTTTTGTGCTTCCTGAATTTTGATGCTTGTGTTTTTCCCCAGGTTAAGAAAGTTTTCCTCTATGATTTGCTCACATAACCCTTCTACCCCTATTTTCTCTCTCTTCCTCTTCTGGGACCCCTATGATTCTGATGTTGTTCCTTTTTAGTGAGTCACTGATTTCTCTAATTCTTAAATTATGTTCTTTTGCCTTAATCTCCCTCTTTTTACTGCTTCATTATTCTCCATAAGTTTGTCCTCTATATCGTTGATTCTCTGTGCCTTATCCATCCTTGCTGCTGTGGCATCCATTCGAGGTTGCAGCTCAGTTATAGCATTTTTCATTTCATCCTGAGTAGCTTTTACTTCTTTTATCTCCACAGAAATGGATTCTAATCTATTTTTGACTCCAGCTAATATTCTTATTATGGTGATTCTAAATTCTGGTTCAGACATCTTGCTTGTATCTGTGTTGGTTAAGTCCCTGGCTGTCGTTTCTTCCTGCTCTTTCTTTTGGGGTGAATTCCTTCGTTTCATCATTTTGAAGGGAGAAAAGGAATTAATGAGGTAAAAAAATTAAAGTAAAAAAATAAAATTAAAAAATATTAAAATGAAAAAATTAGAAACAAACACATACCAAAAAAATTGAATAAATGATGTTAGATCCTAGGTATGTTTTGGTCTGGATGTTGAAAGGGGATTGATAGATTAGAGAAAAAAGGGAAAAGCAAAAAAAAAGGAAATAGTTTGAAAATTTGAAAACATGAATACACTGAAGTAGACTAAAATGAAATGATGGAAGTAAAATAGAATTTGAAAAAATTTACACAAAAGTAAAAAATATAGTAGAAAAAAATTAAAGAATATTTTAATAAAATTTAAAAAAATGAATTTTTTTCTCTTTCTGTATTGAAGAAAAAGAAATGAAAAAGAAAAAAGAGAAAAGGAAAAAGGAAAAGAAAGAAAATTGAAAAGATGGACCTGTGAACAGACTGAAATATGACTGAAAATACTTCGTCTTACCCTGAAGTCAAACTATGAAGCACTTTGTAGTCCATAAACTAACCAAGTGGAGAGACTTGTGTTCCTGAAGAGCGAAGTTGGCTCAGTTGGGCAGGGCTTAGTGTAATGGCTCCATTCTCCACTAGATGGTGCTGCTTAGCTTCCTGGGGTTGATTGCTGTGGCCCTCATAGGTGCGTTTGCACATGTGCAGGAGCAGTGAAAATGGCATCACCCAGCTTCCCAGTCTCTAGTTAATCAGAACTCTGTTCTCCCCGGTCAGCAATTGCGCACCCATCCTTTGTCTTTAACCTCCATCCACTCCCTACTTTTACACAATCCGTGACCATAACCCAGGCAGCACCTCCCTCCTGAGTTCTGCCCCAGACGAGGCTGTTCTTCCTGACCCCCACTTCTGAGGGACTGCAGCTTTTACCCATTCTGCCCTCCCCTGCAGGAGGGTCTCACTGAGCAATGTCCGGGTGCTGGCTGCACCCAGGAACGTTTGCGGGACTGTGCTGCTGCTGTTGCCTAGAGACTGCAGCTGGGTGCCAGCCCACCTCAGAAAAAGTTCGGGAGATAGTGTAGCAAAGTGTTTCAGGGATTATGGAAAATCACAACATGTATCTGGAACCACATTTCACCCTTAACAACCTTGTTCCAGCACCAGTAAATGTGGTTGTTCTCCCGGGTCCACTGGGGCCTTGCCTTTGGGGCACCCACACAGCCTCTACCAGGTGTCCTCCAGCAGGGGAACTGTCTGTCTCTATGTGGCCTGAAGAACCCCAGACTCCACTCTGCGCCTGGGGATTTGCCCTTCCCACCAGAGCACCACCAGGTATTGAGCTGCAGAGTTTCAGACTCTGTGCTCACCCTTTTTATAGTCTTAATGGAATTTAAACCCTCTCCTTTCTCCTATCTCCCTTTTTGGTTCAGTCCCTGGGGCTGTTTCCACTTTTCCGCTTTCTCTCCAGCTGCTCTTGAGGGGGTGCCTTTCCCATATTCCCCCCCCCCCCCCCCCCCCCCCCCCCCCCCGTCCCCCCTCTGCATGCAAAAGCGGCTCCCTGCCCTCCATGGCTTCTCTCTCCCCCAGTTCACCTCTCTGCACCACATACCTGCTGAATTCTGTGGTTCGGGTTGTGCAGATTGTTGTGTTAATCCTCAGATTAGTTTTCTAGGTGTACAGGATGGTTTAGTGTTGGTCTGGCTATATTTCATGGACATAAGACACACAAAAAACTTCCATGCTGTTCCGCCATGTTGGCCCCTCCCCTCAGGGTTAATTTTTATCTAAGCAGTATATTTATGTAGCAACGAGAACACCAAAAAAGAAAAGTTGTATAAAGGTTTATAATGAAAAGTAACGATACCTAAGCCTATTTTTTCCAAAGAAGCAACCAATTAAATGTCCTCTCTCTGCCCCCAACTCCGTAATTGTTTCCATGCCACTAAATATACCCATAATACTCATTCTTATTTGTCAGTTACATGATTGTCTGTACTGCCTGCCTTGAAAGATAAGGACTTAGATAAGTTCTTTTCCTTAGCTTATTTTCTACTTATTCCAATTTTTGATAATTATTACTTTAGTTCTTTTGGTTACATTTGAATATTTAAATATTTATTTAAATATTTCCCCCTGTATTTCTTTTAGAATATTTATTTAAAATTTTTCTTAAAAACTTTTTAAAAATAAAGTTTTTCTTGACTCCTACTATATTAGATGAGAATATTTACATTTTTCATTGTGTAAAATATGGTCCATTGAATAGAAAAGGAGTGTGCTGGGTCCTAATGTCATGACCTCTGGGTCACTCAAAGACTAATATTCCTGTAAAAAATATTCCTACATGAATTCTCTTTTAGTATTTTACATTAAATCTAGCCATAATTTAGTTTGCTTATTTGGACCATGAATTTTATAGTTTGTTTTTTTCTGAAGTTTATAATTTTTTCTTCTTGAAGGAGGAAACTTTTTTTATCATGTCACAAACATTGTCTCTTCCCCTTTTGCTGTTTATTGAGTCTGTTCAGTTTTGCCCAAAGACATTTCTTCTAATGGTTGGTTCCATTTTCATAGGACTTTTGTTTTGTTTATACAATTTCTTTTTTCTATATCCTCCATGCTGATGATTTTCTTCCTATGTCTGTGATGTTTGACTGTGTTGATTGTTCCAGATAACTGGTTTAGAGTGCCTGTGCTGTTTTTCCATCTGTTCTGTAGCCTCATCAGAATGGCTGACCGGGAGTTGTGTAGACATGGTGGGTAGAGGCTAGGAGGGAGCTGGCCATAAGGCCGTGTTGGCCCCGAATGTCAAAACAGTAATGGCTGCAGTTATTAAGCTACCCTAATAACTCTAATTCTCCTCAGGCAGTTCACTAAATTCTTAAGAGAAGGTCCCCGTGATTTTGCCTGGGAATAACTTTTGCCTGGGAGTAACCTGGACAGAAAGGTGGAGAGCAGGGGAAGGAGACTGCAGGTGGAGCTGTTCAGGAGAGAGCTGGTCTATCAACGCCTCTCTTTTTGGTTCCTACCTTCCCATATTATCTGTGTCCCTCTTTTTATCTTCCAGAAATTTCTCAAAGTCTCTCCTCCCTTAATGTGATAGGGATTTCTTCCTTTTTTTAAAGTGAAGTATAGTTGGCATACATTGTTGTACTATGTTCAACATAGTGATTTGACAATTCCATACATTATGTAGTGCTTACCATAATAAGTGTAGTTATCATCTTTTACTAGGTTTATTCCTTTACTATATTATTGGGGTCTAGGGAAAGAGAGGAGAAAAGCACTTGTTCTAAATTTGCTATTGAACAGGAAATCCCAATTTGTATCTTGAAATATATGTGTATCATATTTCTATAGAACGTTAAATGTTTGAATAAGAGATTTAAGTATTTTACTCATTGACAATGTCACTTAGATTGAGAAATTTTGGCCTAAAATAGAGCTTCTTGCACTGAACCCAAGCTGAGAAAATCATACTGTATGAACTTCACTGGCCTAGCCTTTAGATGAAATTTTAAATATGGCATTCAGATAAGTACCTCCTGTAAAATATAAAATGCTGACTAAGCACACAATGGTAAAACACTCATCAGACCCAAGCTCAGATAAAATGGAAAACTTCTTAGGAAGCAAAAGCATGAAAGAATATGGAAGAGGGTAATGAATTCATGAGTCAGCTAGTAGAACTTCTTGTATCAGAAAAATGAATACCACATTTTCCATAAACATTTAATTTCCATTTGAATGTTGCTATTGGGTTTGCTATAATTACCTCTTTAGGAAAATGGTTCCACTTTCTGACCATAATTAGCTCCAGGAATATTTTCCCAATTTCAGTTTGAGTCTGCCCTTTGCTCTTGCTTTACTGTTCTTCAGACCTCTTCACTCTAAAGTCTGTTTTCCTCTCAAGTCCCTCTTTTTAAGTGTTTTGCTACCTGAAATGTCATTTCTTTAATCTAAATAAATCAGATCTCTTGACTTCTTTTTGGTAGCTTTCTTCTCATACTAGCAACTGTTTTTGTTTATTTCTAGAATTTAAGGTTTCTCTTAATATTCGATCTGTCAAATTCAATTTTCACATAAATGTATAAATGAATCTTTTATCCAAATATAAAATAGCACCCTAACCATTTAGTAGTGAAACCCTTGCACCACCTTTCAAATCACAGTTGGGTAAACCTTCCTTTACTAGACGCACATGTTTTTAGTGTGCTTGTAGATAGGTGTCTTGGGGTGCACTCCTAAGGCAGTTTTGAAGAAATGTGCTATTCACTGCCTTATATAAACTTTTTTTTTGTGCTGTCAAATCATAGATTTTGCAAGGTTACTTTATCAACTGATAAGACCCACGGCTATTCATGCAAACCCAGTCATTTTTTCAACACCAATTATGTGTTAGCCACTATAAAGCAGTAGTGAATTACAAACAAACTTGATCCCTACTCTCATGGAGCTAGGAATCTAGTAGTGGAACAAATGTCAACTGTGATAAGCACTATGAAGGAAAAGCATGGAATTAACTCTGAATGGACAAGCAGTGTTCAGGAAAGCTTGCTTGGGATCACGGGTACAATATGCAAAATATTTTTTTTGGGTGCATGTGTGTAAATGATATTTGAGGAGTATTTGGGGCTTAAGCAGTTTTACTTTAAAAAAATTATTTATTTCTGAGAGAGGGAGACAAAGCATGAGCAGGGGAGAAGCAGAGAGGGAGACCCAGAATCCGAAGCAGGCTTCAGGCTCTGAGCTGTCAGCACAGAGCCCTACGTAGGGCTTGAACCCATTAACCATGAGATCATGACCTGAGTCAAAACCAAGTTGGTCACTTAACCGACTGAGGCACCCAGGTGCCCCAGCAATAGGTTTTAAAAATAGATTTGTTGGAATATTATTCATATGACACAAATTCATCCATTTAAAATATACAAGCCAAGTTTTTGGTATGTTACATTATTAATTTTTAAAAATTGTGGTCATATATATATATACATACACACACACACACCGTAATATATATATATATATATATATATATATATATACACATATGTAAACCATAAAATTTTCCATTTTAATGATTTTTATAGGATTCAGTGACATAATTACATTCATACATTAATACAGTGTTAGGCAACCATCACCACAAGAACTTTTCATCACCTTAAATTGAAACTCTGTTAAGTAATAATTCCCAGTTCCCCTCCCCATCCCCTGATAACCTCTATTCTAATTTCTGTCTCTATGAATTTGCCTATTCTAGGTACCTCATATATTTGGAATCATATAGTATTTGTCTTTGTATGCCTGGCTTAGATAATGTGTTCAAAATTTATTAATGTTGAGGCATATATCAGAACTTCATTTTTATAACTGAATAATATTGTGAGTATATATACCTCATTTTGCTTATCAGTTCATCTCTTGATGGATACTTGGGTCATTCCCACCTTTGGCTATTGTGAACAATGCTGCAATAAACACTGGTATGAGGGCTGCCTGGGTGGGTCAGTAGGTTAAGGGTGTGACCTTGGCTCAGGTCATGATCTCCCGGTTTGTGAGTTTGAGCCCCATGTCAGGTTCTGTGCTGACAGCTCTGAGTCTGGAGCCTGGTTCAGATTCTGTATGTCCCTCTCTCTCTGACCTTCCCCACTCGGACTCTGTCTCTGTCTCTGTCAAAGATTAATAAACATTAAAAAAATTTTTTTTAAATCAGTACATGAGTATTTGAGTTTCTTCTTTCAGTGCTTAAAAAAAATGTTTATTTATTTATTTTGAGAGAGACAGAGACAGTGCAAATGGGAGAGGGGCAGAGAGATGGGGAGAGAGAATCCCGAGCAGACTGGGTGCTGTCAGCTCAAAGCCCGACACGGAGCTCAAACACAAGAAACCATGAGATCATGACCTGATCTGCAACCAAGTTGGCCACTTAACTGACTGAGCCACCCAGGTGTCCCTTTCAATGCTTTTGAGTAAACATCTGGGAGCGGAGTTACTGGTTCATATGATAATTTTATGTCTAACTTTTTGAAGAATCACCAACCTGTTTTCCATAGTGGTTGTACCATTTTATATTCCTGTCTGTGATTTATGATTACCCCTCACCCACACCTGTTATTATCATTTAAAAAATTATAGCCATCCTAGTAGGTATGAAGTGTGTTCTATCTCTAACTTTTGGGAAAAACATCAGACTATTTTCCAAAGTGGCTACATCACTTTACATTCCCACCAGCAGTGTATGAAGGTTTCAATTTCTCCATATCTGGCCAACACTTGTTCTTACCTGATGATTTGATTCTAGCCATCCTAGTGGGTATCTCATTGTGATATAAATTTGCATTTCCTTGGGGGCACCTGGCTGGCTCACTCAGTGAAGCATGCAGCTCTTGATAGTGAGATTGTGGGTTAAACCCCACGTTGGGTTGTAGAGATTACTTAAAAAAAATTGAAAAATTTTTGCATTTCCTTAATGACTTAATGATATTGATCATCTTTTCATGTGCTTATTGGCCACTTGTATGTCTTCTTTGGAGAAATGTCTATGTAGATCTTTTGCCCATTTTTAAATTGGCTTATTTATCTTTTTATTATTGAGTCATATAAATTCTAACAGCAGTAATTTCAATTCATAGCTACTGGGCAATGGTTCAGAAAGGAGCTCTTCTTCAGCCCAGTAATAAAAAATGCCTGTCTGTAATACCTGGGATGTTTTTATGAGTCTTTGATTCCTTTGGGGTTTTCACATGAAGTCAAATGATTAATTCTAAAAAAGAAGAGAATCTCATTTTAATCAAAAGTAATAGTCAAATAGCTAAATCTTACTGTTTCCCCCCACAATTTTTTTTTATTGTTCTGTGCAACAATTTTCCTTGAGTTTTCAAAATTGTTTTTGGTATAGTGTTTAGCTATTTCCCAAAAACTTATATTTTATTTCCACTATTTATTCTTTCTTACTTGGTTAGAATTATTGAGTTTCACAATATGTCATTTATTTTTAAAATTTTTTATTGAGGTATAATTGATGCACAACATTATATTAGTTTCAGAGATACAACATAATAATTCGATATTTGTATATATTATGAAATGATCACCACAATAAGTCTAGTTAATATCCATCACTGTATGTCATTACAGATTTGTTTTTTCCTGTGATAAGAACTTTTAAGATTTACTCTTTTAGCATGTTTACAGCATGGCAATGGTAGTTAATAATACTGTATTGTATAATTATATCATTTATAACCACTCATGGGTCATAGGCAATTTTCATGTCAAATTAATTCACATTTGACTAATGTCAAATGCATTCAAGGTTATTAATGAGAAATCATACCTGGGATTTATAAAGCAATTTCTGCATACAAAGTACTCTTCAGATAGTAGCTAATTATACTTTACAATATACCTGAAAGATAGATTTATTATTAATAATATTTGTCCTGATGTCAAATTCCATGAAGCACCCACTTGACACAAATGTCTAATGTGATATAAATTAATTGAGAAGAATCTTTGCTTCTCAAGTTGCAGGCAACTGTTTATCCAGATATCACATCATTTATCTCTTGGCAGATGTTTTTTCCAAAAGCAATACTCAAAGTGTTACAAATACTTGATAAATTATACCTTGTCTTAATAGAGGAACCATGAATAAAAATCTGCCTTTTGGTATTTGATTTTGAGATAAAAGGAAAGGAAAATTATTAGAAATGTTTAGTTTGAAAGGTGAATGTCTTGAGAAGTGATCAGCCTCTTCAAAGCACTGTGAATTTCAAGTGGGTTATTTGAATACATAACAGTGGAACAAGTTCAATGATTACTTAAGATAAAGGGAGTGCTAGGGCCCACAAGAATTGAGTTCTAATTTAAACCCTGACATTAAGTACTTTAGTGATGTTTGGGCAGGTCTCTTAACCTCAGTTATTTTACTTATATGATCATGAAGTCACTATAACATAGTTCTATAAACTAATAGTCTGAATGCATTCCTAATTAGGAGTTGTTCATCCCACACAATATTTCTTTTAAAATTTGATCTAGTGTCCTAAATTTTTTAAAATGGCAGATCATGTGTACAAATTCAAATTTGTGACATCTCTTGAAAAAGGTGATCTGGCAGTAGTTATCTATGTGCTTGACTGACATTTGCTTAGGAGTAAATAGCTACCTACTCCCTCCCTTCCCACTCCCAGCTCAGCAGAGCATGGCTGTATCATTTGTCACAACAGGTTACTCGTTTTTTTTTTAATTTATTTTTTTAAATTTACATTCAAGTTATCATATATTGCAACAATGATTTCAGGAGTAGATTCGTTAATGCCCGTTACCCATTTAGTCCATCTCCCCTCCCACAACCCCTCCAGTAACCCTCTGTTTTTTCTCCATATTTAAGATTCTCTTATGTTTCATGCCCCTCCCTGTTTTTAAATTATTTTTGCTTCCCTTCCATTATGTTCATCTGTTTTGTCTCTTAAAGTCCTCATGTGAATGAAGTCATATGATATTTGTCTTTCTCTGACTAATTTTGCTTAGCATAATACCCTCTAGTTCCATCCATGTAGTTGCAAATGGCAAGATTTCATTCTTTTTGATTGCCGAGTAATACTCCGTTGTATATATATACCACATCTTCATTATCCATTTATCCATTGATGGACATTTGGGCTCCTTCCATATTTGGCTATTGTTGATAGTGCTGCTATAAACATTGGGGTGCATGTGTCCCTTTGAAACATCATAACAGGTTACTCATTTATGTCACCTGCCCAGCTTCTGTAGTCACTTCAGTGTACTACAACGACAGAAAAATAGAGTATTTTAAGTTAAAAAAAAAAAATATATATATATATATATATATATCTGTGGTATCTATGGTAGAATTCTAAGATGACCTTAAGATTCCTACACCCTGGTGAGCAAACTCTGTATAATTTTCTCTCTTGAGTGTGGTCTGAACCTGTAAAAATGATGGATGTCACTGTTGTGATTATGTTATCTGGCAAAAGAGATATTATAGATGCAATTAAGTTCCTTAAAGTTTGACTGTGACTTAATCAAAAGGGAGATTATCATAGGTGGGCCAGACCTAGTCAAGTGGGCCCTGAAAGAGACAAGAAGCAACAGCAGATTCCTTGTTGTTAATCTCAAGGAAGAAGAAAACAGTCATGTTGTCAACTGCCCATAGTGAAAGGTGGTCTTCTAGTAGCTGAGGTCTTTGATCCCACAACTGCAAGGAACTTAATTCTGCTATCAACCTGAATGACGTTGGGAAGAGGACCCAGACATTACATGAGACCCCTCTCTTGCTGACATCTTAATTTCATTCTGGTGAGACCCTGAGTAGAAAATGTAGGTAATTCGTACCCAAAGTCCAGCTCCAAAGAAACTGAGATAATAAAAGGCTATTGCTTCAAATTATTAATTTTTGTGGTATTTTGTTATGTAGCAATAGAACACTGATATATTATCTATGAAGGAATAATGAAAAGGATACATATTTGTAAATTAAGGTATAGGCTAAAAAATTGAATCTTTATGTAGATATTTATTTCATTTAAAAAGAAAGTAATTGGGTGCCTGGCTGGCTCAGTCAAGAATAGCAAGTGACTCTTGATCTTAGGCTCAAGAGTTTGAGTCCCACATTGAACATAGAGATTACTTTAAAAAATAAATAAATAAATAAATAAAAAGAAAGTAATGACTATAAAGGGTTAGCATCAAAGAGTTTTTTGGGTGATGAAACTGCTCTATATTCTGATAATGATGGTGGTTACCCAAATCTATCCATAAGTTAGTAGCCATAGAACTATATACCAAATGAATAAAAGTTCAATTTTACTGTAAGATAAAAAGACAAAAAGGATGTAAAAAGGTAAAAAGAGAACATAGTGACTTAAGATGAGGATCTGAGAGATTAAAAATCCTGAGTTTTTATTTTTATTTATTTATATTTATGTACTACTTATTTTATTTTTTGAAGTTTTATTTATTTAAGTAATCTCTACACCCAAAGTGGGCTCAGACTCTTGACCCCAAGATCAAGAGTCAGATGTTCTTCTGACTGAGCCAACCAGGTGCCCCCATCCTGAGTTTTTAAACAAGAGTTTGTTTTGACTACATATTTACTTTTCAAAGGCTCAACATTATGAGTCATGATTCTCATAAGGGCACTAATCCCATTCATGGGGGGGTCCACTCTCATGACCTCATTTAATTCTAATTACCTTCCTAAAGCCCCATCTCCAAATGTCATTATATTTGGGGTTTAGAGTTTCAACATGCGAATTTTAGAGGGACACAAACATTCTGTGTATAACACTGCACTATTTAGCATTATTCTGGAGGCATTAGCCAATATAATTAGACCGGAGAAAACAATTAGAGGTATAAGTACAAAAAGAAAAAGAGAACTATCTCTGATTTCAGGTTACATGGTAGTATACCTGAAAAATTCTTGAGATTCATGATGAAACCAACAAAGAGCATGGAAAGGAAGTGACATATACAATTAACATGCAAAAATAAATAGAACTTATAAACAGGCATAAGAACTAGTTACAAGATAAATCAGAAAAGCCCTATCCACAATAATAGCAAAAAATAGAAAATATTTAGGAGTAAACCTAACAAGAAATGTTAAGAACTTATGTATTAGTTTCCTATTGCTGCCGTGGCAAATTACAATAAATTAAGTGGTGTAAGAATTACATATTTATTATTTCACAGATCTGTAAGTTCAGAGTCCAAAACAGTGAGAAATGGACTATAATCAAGGTATCTACAGAGCTGAATTGATTTCTGGAGAGGCTTTGGGAGAATGGTTCTTGCCTTTTTTAAGTTTTTGATGCTGCTTGCATACCTTTTGGCTCATAGCCACCTTCCACCTTCAAAGCCAGCCATTGGTTGATTCTTTCTCATACCATGTCACTCTGACATTGACCCTTCTGCCTCTCCCGTCCACATTTGTGCACTTCAGAATCTCTCCCTCTTTCTTTCCCTCCCTCCCTCTCTCTTTCGCCCTCTGGTGTGATTATGTTGTGCCCATCCAGATAATTGAGGATAATCTCCCTATTTTAAGATCAGCTGATTAGTAACCTTAATTTCATCTGCTATCTTAATTCTCCTTTTGTCATTTAATGTAAAATCTTCACAAGTTCTGAAGATTAGGATGTAGGCATCTTTGGGAGGCCATTTTTATGCCTACTGCAACTTATATGAAAAAGATTAGAAAACACTGCTGAGAAACAAAAAGTAGATGTGAACATTAAAA
This sequence comes from Panthera uncia, assembly GCF_023721935.1. NCBI lineage: Eukaryota > Metazoa > Chordata > Mammalia > Carnivora > Felidae > Panthera > Panthera uncia. The sequence continues at coordinate 83,377,847 of NW_026057577.1, forward strand.
AAAAATCCCTTGTTCTTGGTTAGAACTTCTAAACATTATCAAGATATCAGTTCTCCACTAAATTAATATATATGTGTTGTATTACCCCAACAGAAATTCCAGCAAGTTTTTTTAAGTTTATTTATTTATTTTGAGACAGAGAGAGAGAGAGAGAGAGAGAGAATGTGCATGGAAGGGGAAGAGTGAGAAGTAGAGAGAGATAATCCCAAGCAAGCTCCATGCTGTCAGCACAGAGCCCATCATGATCCAGCAAGTTTTTTTTTAAGTGAAGCCAAATAAGTTTGTTGCAAGATTTATGTGGAAAAATGAACACAAAAGAATAGTTTGGAAAATACTGAAAAGTAACATTTCTGAGAGGGGACAAGCACTACCAGCAATTAAAACATACTCCAAAAGCTTTTATAATCAAAACAGTGTGGTATTGGTGCAAGGATAAAGAGATCAATGGGGTAGATAAAAAGTCCAGAAATAGAACCAAATATATAAAAATAATAGTATATGATTAAGGTGGTATCTCAGATCACTGAGTCAAACATATATATATATAAACTTTTAAATAGATCAGAGATCTGGGGTGCCTGGGTGTCTCAGTCAATTAAGCGTCCGACTTTGGCTCAGGTCATGATCTCATAGTTCGTGAGTTCGAGTCCTGCATCAGGCTGTGTGCTGACAGCTTAGAGCCTGGAGCCTGCTTCAAATTCTGTGTCTCCCTCTCTCTCTGCTCCTCCCCCACTCATGCTGTCTCTCTCTCCTTCAAAAATAAATAAAAAAAAAATAGATCAGAGATGTAAATGTAAAAAAATAATACAGGTATTGAAACAAAGGTGAATTGCTCTGTGGAGAAAAGTTGAGTTAAGTGGAATTTAAGTCCAGAGGCAATAAAAAGAAAACATTGATAGACTGGATGACATAAAATTTAAAAACTGCATGGCAAAACACACTATAAGCAAATTCAAAAGACAGTTATCAAATTGTGGGGAAAAAATTGCAATATATACCACAGGTGAAGGGCTAATATCCTTAATATATAAAGAAATTTTAAAAATTAAGAAAAAAAGGGCTTGATAGATAAAATTGAGCAAAAGAAGTAAACAGACAATTCATGGGGTGTCTGGGTGGCTCAGTCAGTTAGGCATCAGACTTCGGCTCAGGTCATGATCTCAAGGCTTGTGAGTTCAAGCCCTGTGTTAGACTCTGTGCTGGCAGATCAGAGTCTGGAGCCTGCTTTGGATTCTGTGTCTCCCTCTCTTTGCCTCTTCCCCAGCTCACACTCTGTCTCTCTCTCTCTCTCAAAAATAAACACTTAAAAAATTTAAAAAAAAGTAAACAGACAATTCATAAAGATAGATATAAAACTGGCTCTTTAATATTTATAAAGATGTTCAACATCACTCATAATCAGATAAATACAAAATAAAGCTACACTGAGACAGCATTTCTCAACAGAATGACTAAAATTCAAAAGTTGGATGATACTTTCTGTTGATAAGTCTGTGGGAAAATAGGCACTTTCACATATTTCTGATTGGAATTCAAAATGGAAGTGAGTTTGGCAATGTCAAACAAAATTACGCATTCATTTATCCTTGGACTAGAAATCTCACTTCTAGGAATCTCTCCTAAAGATACACCTCCAACAATTTAAAAATGTGTATGCATAATTTTCAGATCACAACACTATGAAACTTGAAATCAACCACAAGAAAATATTTGGAAAGCCTCCAAATGCATGGAGGTTAAAGGACATCCTACTAAAGAATGAATGGGTCAACCAGGCAATTAAACAAAAGGAAAATTAAAAAATATTTGAGAGCAAATGAAAATGAAAATATGACAGTCCAGATCCTTTGGGATGCAACAAAGGCAGTCCTAAGAGGAAAATACTTTGCAATCCAGGCCTATCTCAAGAAACAAAAAAATCCCAAATACAAAACCTAACCTCACACCTAAAGAAAGTAGAAGCAGAGCAGCAAGAAACCCCAAAGCCAGCAGGAGAAGAGAAATAATAAGGATTAGAACAGAAATAAACACTATAGAATTAAAAAAAAAACAGTAAAAGAGATTAATGAATATAAGAGCTCGTTTTTTGAAAGAATAACCAAAAATGATAAACCCCTAACCAGACTTCTTAAAGAGAAAAGAGAGAGAACCCAAATAGATAAAATCACGAATGAAAGAGGAAAGATCACAACCAACACCACAGAAATACAAACAAGTATTAGAGAATACTACGAAAAATTATATGCCAACAACTGGACAACCTGGTAGAATGGGACAAATTCCTAGACACCCACACACTACCAAAACTCAAATGGCAAGAAATAAAAAATTTGAATAGACCCATAACCAGCGAAGAAATTGAATCAGTTATCAAAAATCTCCCAACAAATAAGGGTCCTGGGCCAGATGGCTTTCCAGGGGAATTCTACCAGACATTTAAAGCAGAGTAAGTACCTATCCTTCTCAAGCTATTCCAGAAAATAGAGATGGAGGGAAAGCTTCAGACTCATTCTATGAAGCCAGCATTACCTTGATTCCTAAACAAGACAGAGATCCCACAAAAAAGAATTACAGGCCAATATCCCTGATGAACATGGATGCACAAATTCTCAACAAGATACTGGCAAATCGACTTCAACAGTATATTAAAAGAATTATTCACCATGATCAAGTGGGATTCATTCCTGGGATGCAGGGCTGGTTCAATATTCACAAATTAATCAGTGTGATACATCACATTAATAGAAGAAAGGATAAGAACCATATGATCCTGTCAATAGATCAGAAAAAGCATTTGACAAAATATAGCATACTTTATTAATGAAAACCCTCAAGAAAGTTGGGATAGAAGGAACATACCTTAATATCATTAAAGCCATATATGAAAAGCCCACATTTAATATCATCCTCAATGAGAAAAAACTGAGAGCTTTCCCCCTGAGATCAGGAACATGACAGGGATGTCCACTGTCACCACTGTTGTTTAACATACTGTTGGAAGTCCTAGTCTTAGCAGTCAGACAACAAAATGAAATAAAAAGACATCCAAATTGGCAAAGAAGTTAAACTTTCACTTTTTGCAGATAACATGATACTCTACATGGAAAACCTAAAAGACTGGGGCGCCTGGATGGCTCAGTCGGTTAAGCTGCTGACTTCAGCTCAGGTCACGATCTCGAGGTCCTTGAGTTCGAGCCCCGCGTCGGGCTCTGTGCTGACAGCTCAGAGCCTGGAGCCTGTTTCAGATTCTGTGTCTCCCTCTCTCTGACCCTCCCCTGTTCATGCTCTGTCTCTCCCTGTCTCAAAAAATAAATAAAACGTTAAAAAAAGAAAAAGAAAAAGAAAACCTGAAAGACTGCACCCAAAAGCTGCTGGAACTGATACATGAATTCAGCTACAGTCATAGGCTATAAAATTAATGTACAGAAATCAGTTGCATTTCTATACACCAATAATGAAGCAACAGGAAAAGAAATTGAGAAACCGATCCCATTTACAATTGCACCAAGAACCATAAAATACCTAGGAATAAATCTAACTAAAGATGTAAAAAATCTCTATGCTGAAAACTATAGAAAACTTATGAAAGCAATTGAAGAAGACACAAAGGAATGGAAAAACATACCATGCTCATGGATTGGAAGAACAAATATTGTTAAAATGTCAATACTACCCAAAGCAGTCTATACATTCAATGCAATCCCAATCAAGATTGCACTGCCATTCTTCTCAGAACTAGAACAAACTACCCTAAAATTTGTATGGAACCACAAAAGACCCTGAATAGCCAAAGAAATCCTGAAAAAGAAAACCAAAGCAGAAGGCATCACAATCCTGGACTTTTGCCTCTACTACAAAGCTGTAATCATCAAGACGGTATGGTACTGGCACAAAAACAGACACATAGACCAGTGGAATAGAATAGAGAACCAAGAATTGGACCCACAAATGTATGGCCAACTAATCTTTGACAAAGCAGGAAAGAATATCCAATGGAAAAAAGACATTCTCTTTAGCAAATGGTGCTGGGAAAATTGGATAGCAACATGCAGAAAAATGAAACTGGACCACTTTCTTAAATGCTACACAAAAACAAACTCAAAATGGGTGAAACACCTGAATGTGAGACAGGAAACCATCAAAACCATAGAGGAGATAATAGGCAACAACCACTTTGACCTCAGCTGCAGCAACTTCTTACTCAACACAATTCCAGAGGTAAGGGAAGCAAAAGCAAAAATGAACTTTTGGGACCTCATCAAGATAAAAAGCTTCTGCACAGCAGAGGAAACAATCAACAAAACTAAAAGGCAATAGACAGAATGGGAGAAGATACTTGCAAATGACATATCAAATAAAGGATTACTATCCCAAATCTATAAAGAACTTCCCAAACTCAACTCCTGAAAAACAAATTCCAGTGACGAAATGGGCAAAATAAATGAAAAGACACTTTTCCAAAGAAGACATCCAGATGGCCAACAGACACATAAAAATATTCTCAACATCAGTCATCATCAGGGAAATACAAATCAAAACCACATTGAGATACCACCTCACACCTGTCGCAGTGACAGGTGTCACTACAACATTAACAACTCAGGAAACAACAGATGTTGGTAAGGATGTGGAGAAACAGGAACCCTCTAGCACTGTTGGTGGGAATGCAAACTGGTGCAGGCACTCTGGAAAACAGTGTGGAGATTCCTCAAAAAATTAAAAATAGAATTGCTCTACAACTGAGGAATAGCACTAGTAGGAATTTATCCAAAGGATACAGAAGTGCTGATTCACAGGGGCACATGTACCCCAATGTTTATAGCAGCACTTTCAACAATAGCCAAATTATGGGAAGAGCCCAAATGTCCATCAACTGATGAATGGATAAAGAAGATGTGGTTTATATATACAATGAAATAGTACTTAGCAATGAGAAATGAAATCTTGTCATTTGCAAAAATGTGGATGGAACTGGAGAGTATTATGCTAAGTGATATAAGTCAGTCAGAAAAGGCTATGTTTTCACTCGTGGAATTTGAGAAACTTAACAGAAGACTATGAGGGAAGGGAAGGAGAAAAAAATAGTTTCAGAGAGGGAGGCAAACCATAAGAGACTCTTAAATACAGAGAACAAGCTGAGGATTGATGGGGGTGGGGTGGTGGGAGAGAGGGGAAAATGGGTGATGGGCATTGAGGAGGGCACTTGTTGGGATAAGCACTGGGTGTTGTATGTAAGCAATGAATCATGAGAATCTACTCCTGAAGCCAAAAGCACACACACTATATACCCTATATGTTAGCTAACTTGACAATAAATTATATTTAAATTAAAAAATAAAAATAAATAAATAAAAATATGTATGCATAGGTTATTTACTTCAGCATTATTTATAATTACACAATATTGGAAACTGCCTAAATATTCCAACATAAACTATGGTACATAAAATGGGGGCACTATACAACTGTAAAAAGAATGAGAACCATCTCTATGAAATTATATAGGTATGTGCAAAAGAAAAGACAATAAAAAATCATACTTGCATCTTGTTACAAAGTAAAAAAGATCAGAAATGATAAACAAGAAACCAATTTTTTTTAATGGTGACCCATAAGGTGTGGGTGTGGGGGCATAGTGTGGAAAGGATACATGTGAGAGTAATACTTCTCTGAGTGTAACTTTTTATATAGTTTTGGCTTTCCAAGGCATGTTAATATCTTATATATTCAAAAGTAAAACTAAATCAATAAGTATGAGAACAGGGACAAAACCTTAAAACTGAAAGAACTTATTCTGATTTTACCTCAAATAAATACCAGAACCATACTCAGGAAGAGAAAACAAAGAAATCAAAAAAGAAGTGATACAAATAACTTATGCACATGGACTTTCCCTGTATACCCTCAGTTTGGAGTAGGGAAAGGCTGGAAAAGGGGAAGAATTGCAAACAGGCCATGATCACTTCTTTTTTTAAGACTTTTTATTTTTAAGTAATGAATGTTTACACCCAACATGGGGCTCAACTCACAACCGCAAAATCAGGAGTCACGTGTTCTTCTGACAGAGCCAGCCAGGCACCCCTATGATCACTTTTAAGTAGGTGTATTTATGTCATGGTGTGGCAAAAAGTTCTGAGAGGACTTTGGATGCCTAATAGGATTAAGCTAATAAGTAAATATGTTGATGTTGGAAACAAGAGTTCTTTTTTTAATTTTTTAATTTTTTATTTTTTAATTTACATCCAAGTTAGTTAGCATATAGTGCAACAATGGTTTCAGGAGTAGATTCCTTAATGCCCCTTACCCATTTAGCCCATCCCCCCTCCCACAATCCCTCCAGCAACCCTCTATTTGTTCCCTATATCTAAGAGTCTCTTATGTTTTGTGCCCCTCCCTGTTTTTGTATTATTTTTGCTTCCCTTCCCTTATGTTCATCTGTTTTGTATCTTGAAGTCATGATATGAGTGAAGTCATATATTTGTCTTTCTCTGACTAATTTTGCTTAGCATAATACCCTCTAGTTCCATCCACATAGTTGCAAATGGCAAGATTTCATTCTTTTTGATTGCTGAGTAATACTCCATTGTGTGTGTGTGTGTGTGTGTGTGTGCGCGTGCGTGTATGTATATATATATTTGTCCATTCATCTGTCGATGGACATTTGGGCTCTTTCCATACTTTGGCTATTGTTGATAGTGCTGCTATAAACATGGGGGTTCATGTGCCCCTTCGAAACAGCATGCCTGTATCCCAAGGATAAATACCTAGTAATGCAGTTGCTGAGTTGTAGGGTAGTTCTATTTTTAATTTTTTGAGGAAACTGCATGTTGTTTTTCCAGAGTGGCTCCACCAGTTTGCATTCCCACCAGCAGTACAAAAGAGTTCCTCTTTCTCTGCATCCTCACCAACATCTGTTGTTTCCTGAGTTGCTAATGTTAGCCACTCTGACAGGTGTAAGGTGGTATCTCATTGTGGTTTTGATTTATATTTCCCTGATGATGACTGATGTTGAGCATCTTTTCATGTGTCTGTTGGCCATCTGGATGTCTTCTTTGGAGAAGTGTCTATTCATGTCTTTTGCCCATTTCTTCACTGGATTATTTGTTTTTTGGGTATTGAGTTTGATAAGTTCTTTATAGATTTGGGATAGTAATCCTTTATCTGATATGTCATTTGCAAGTATCTTCTCCCATTCTGTCTGTGGCCTTCTAGTTTTGCTAATTGTTTCCTTCGCTGTGTGGAAGCTTTTTATTTTGATGAGGTCCCAATAGTTCATTTTTGCTTTTGTTTCCCTTGCCTCTGGGGACGTGTTGAGTAAGAAATTACTGCAGCTGAGGTTCAAAAGGTTTTTGCCTGCTTTCTCCTTGAGGATTTTGATGGCTTCCTGTCTCACATTTAGGTGTTTCATCCATTTTGAGTTTATTTTGTGTAGGTTGTAAGAAAGTTGTCCAGGTTTGTTTTTCTGAATGTTGCTGTCCAGTTTTCCCAGCACCATTTGCTGAAGAGACTGTCTTTATTCCATTGGATATTCTTTCCTGCTTTGTCAAAGATCAGTTGGCCAAACGTTTGTGGATCCATTTCTGGGTTTTCTATTCCTTCCATTGATTTGAGTGTCTGTTTTTGCACCAGTGCCATACTGTGTTTATGATTACAGCTTTGTAATACAGCTTGAAGTCCAGGATTATGATGCCTCCTGCTTTGGTTTTCTTTTTCAAGATTGCTTTGGCTATTCAGGGTCTTTTGTGGTTCTATACAAATTTTAGGATTGTTTGTTCTAGCTCTGTGAATAACGCTGGTGTTATTTTGATAGGGATTGCAGAAGCAAGAGTTCTTGATGAGGAAGAAGGGATGCACAACTGTGGAATGTGAGAAGGGATTGGAATTGGAAATACCAGTATATACTCATGATTTCTAAAGTGTGTATGTGTGTATGCATATATTAATCTATAGCCCTACAACTATCCTAAAGTTTAGCAGCTTAAGACAACAATCATTGTTTATAGTTTCTGTGGGTTAGGAATGCAGGAATAACTTACCTGGGTGGTTCTGACTCATTGTCTCTCATGAGGCTGCAGTCATCTTCAAGGCTGATTAAGGCTAGGGGATCCACTTCCAGGCCTACTCATAGGGTTGTTGGCAGAAAGCTTCAGTTGTGCATTCTGTGGGCTTCTCCATAGGCTGCTTACAGGGCATCAGACTTTTCTCAGAGACAGTAAAGAGAGGGAGAGGGAGAGAGGAAAATCAAAATGGAAGCCACAGTGTCTTTAATAACCTGATCTCAGAAGTGACATATCATCAATTCTGCCATGTCCTGTTGGTCACTCAGACCAAACTTCTCATGAAACTTAGAGACAGGGATTGTTGGGGGCCATCTTGGAAGCTGGGTAGCATAAAATATGTGTATATATCTGTATGTCTATTTGTTTGTATGTATGTGTATGTATATGTGAATACACATACATGTATTTCCTAGCTCTGTCCACTGAAGGAGCTAAGAAGTAAAGGCATGCCGGTAGCAGTCAGCATACCTAGCATCCAGATTTTGGTCTCTAACATTATTGTCAATAAAAACAACTAGAGCTTCTTAGATAAATAGCTGATTCTGGAATTGGAGCAAGTAGGTACAAGATGATACAAGAACATCTTTTGTTACTCCAGAAAGTAAAGAAATACTAAAACACATGATAGGGAAATGTCACAAGGATCTACCACCAAATCTGTGACCATTTGAACATCTAATTAATTAAGTAAAATAAGTCATCAATGATTGAAAAAATATGAACTTATGAATTCTTACTGATGATTGATAGGTAGGTAGATAGATAGATGACTTCTCTTACTTCAAGTAGAATGACTGGGCCTTACTGGTAAATGTAGACTGAATGTTGGATTTAGGAAATTATCACTTGCAACCATAATGGTAAAGACTAAATCATATAAGAATCATCAATGCATGTTAAACTTAGGAGGAAAGTTTAGTGAAAAGCAGGATATTTGCATAGTCTTAAAGTATCTCCCCCACAGACCACTTATTGGTTGCAACTGAGGAAAACATCCAGTAATTACAGAGTGGGAAAATTGGACAACACCTTGACCAGGTGATCAAATTAAGATCATCAGTGAGGGACAGATGCACACTGTGTGCATCCCAATGATATACTCCACCCAAGAGTACAAAACCTTAATCTAATCAGTAGGGAACATCAGACAAACACAGAAAGAGAAACTTTCTATGTAAAAAGAAAAGTATACAGAGCAACAGTATTCTTTAAATATGCCAATGCTGTTGGGGTGCCTGGGTGGCTCAGCCGATTAAGTCCAATATCAGCTCGGGTCATGATCTCATGGTTTGTGAGTTTGAGCCCTGCATCAGGCTCTGTGCTGACAGCTTGGAGCCTGGATCCTGCTTCGGATTCTGTTTCTCCCTCTCTCTCTGCCCCTCCCCTGCTCACACCCTGTGTCTCTCCATCTCAAAAATAAATAAACATTTAAAATTTTTAAAAATAAATAAAAATGTCAATGTTGTAAAAGAGAGAAAGGCTGTGGAGATGTTTTAGATTAAAAGAGGCTAAAGAGGCATGGTGATTACATGCAGTTTCCCAGCTCTAGACTCAGTCCTGTGCTAGAGAAGGGGAAAGTGCTATACAGGTCAGCTGGCAAAATTGAAATATGGGCAGTAAGTAGTTTTTACGTAAAAGTACTGTGGTAGAAGAAGATTGGTCCATCCTGTTGGCCAGAGATTGGTTTTAATGCTAGGTCCATCACTCCTAAATGTACAATCTCTGTGTCTTTGCTTCCTTGTCTCAAAAGGTAGATAACTAAACCTACCTCATGTAGCTATAAAAATTACTCAGCCAAGCTTAAGTGCCTGGTGCAGAGAGGCCTTCAATAAATGCCTTGTCTTCGACAGCAGGAACACCAACTGATAATTATCTGTTTAGTTTTTTTTTTCCATGTAGAAAACCAAATATAATCACTATAAAATGATCTCTCTACCCTAATGGTATGAAAAATTTAAATAATTTTCCTAAGCATTCATCTTACCACCGTAGAGCAGTCAAGGCCATTGCAACATGTGCTTTGATTTTTTTCTAACTACTTTAATAAATGATGTTGGCACAGTCGCTCAGATTGACTGTATAGCCCCACCATTTGATAATTAACTTCCAAAACCAGGTTTGATTATTTTCAGAGTGTTAGATGCCTGCTGAACACAAAATAAGACATGACACTAACCCAGCAAGCTGGTTGTCTTAATGCCAAGACTGTCTTTTCTTGTGTTTTATGGCTTCTATTTAGGGCATTCTGTAAAGGGCATTCTTCAGAAAGATAAGCAATATTTTAATAAATATAAGATTGAACTAGAATATTCAATTAGAATTCAAATTAGAATAATACAGGATTGAGTTAGAATATTGAATTAGAGCATCTACATTCTTTAATTGATTTCTGGGATTTCTTAGACTAATGAAACTAATATTGAAAGAGACTACATAATTCCCTACCACAATTTTTACCTATTTAGTAGTCTTTTGGTAATTTGACTGATGAGAAACACCTCATTAGAAGTGTGAACAGTCTCTAAAAATCAGCATAAAGTACAAAACAAAACAGAATCTCTGGAATTTTCACATAATTGTGCCCCATACATTAATTACATCTCCCACTGATCCTTTAAAACAGGATGAGATCAGTTTGTGCACCTATAGTGCTTCTTATCTATTCCAATCTTTAAGGCATTTTAGTAACACTTAAAGGAAGAAATTCATGGGCATATTTTAAAAAATGTATCCTTGTTTAAAATAAAAAAATGTATTTTCGAAACAATACATTCACTTAGTTCAATGTTCAGAAGATGTAAAAGGCCATATAGTGAATGTCCTTCTTGAGTTTCTGTTCCCAAACCACCCAGTTCCCCTCTCTGAGCAATGGTGGGACTTTCTTGTATATCTTTCCAAGCATATTTTGTGAATATACATGAAAATATTAATATATACTGTCTCTCTCGTGGGTGAATGATAGTGTACTGTACACACTATCCACAACTTGTTTTTATTTTACCCACAGTAGTTCTTGGAGATCCTTCTATATCAACTCACAAAGAACATTCCCATTCTTTTCTGGGGTTGAGAATATTTCATTGTGTGACTGTGCCTCCAGTCTACTGAGAGACGTTTAGGTTGCTTTCCATCTTCTGCTCTTGCAAGCAATGGTGCCATTAATATTCTTGTATATGTGTCACTCTGCACATGCTTAAACATAACTGTAGGTTAAATATTTAGAAGTGGAGTTGCTATGGCAAAAAAATCCATTTGTAAATATGACAGATACCATCAAATTGTCCTCTATGAAAATGTTACCAGTTTGCATTTCTCTACAGTAGAGAAGTATGTCTGTTGATCTCCTTGATGTTACCACATAGTGTGATCAACCTTTTTTTTTTTTTTCATTTTTAGGATAATTCTTTTTTTTCTTTCTTTCTTTCTTTCTTTCTTTCTTTCTTTCTCTTTCTTTCTTTCTCTCTCTCTCTCTCTCTCTCTCTCTCTTTTTTCTCTCCCTCACTCTCTCCCTCCCTTCCTCCTTTCCTTTTTGAGAGTCACACGTGAACAAGGGACAGAGAGAGAGAGAGAGAGAGAGAGAATCCCACGCAGGCTCTGCACTGTCAGTGTGGAGCCTGAAGCTGGTCTCCAGCTCACGAACTGTGAGATCATGACCTGAGCCAAATTTGGATGCTTAACCAACTGATCCACCCAGGCACCCCAGCCTTTTCTGACTTTTGACAAGCTAGTAAACACAAAGTGCTGTTTCAATAAAGTCTTATTTGCATTTCTCTTGTTCTAAATGAGATTTAACATTATCTTATATGTTTAAGATCCACTTGTATTTCTTTTTTTTTCTGTGAACACTAAGTTCATATCCTTTGCACAACCTTTCTCCTTGGGTTTTGGATCTTTCCCTTTTTTATTTTATTTTATTTTATTTTATTTTTTTATTTTTTTTATTTTTTTAATGTTTATTCAATTTTGAGAGACAGAGAGAAAGACAGAGTGAGAATGGGGGAGGCGGGGGCAGAGGGAGAGAGAGATGCAGAATCCAAAGCAGGCTCCAGGCTCCAAACTATCAGTACATAGCCCCACCCAGGGCTCACACCCACAAACAGTAAGGTCATGACCTGGGCAGAAGTCAGCCGCTTAACCCACTGAGCCACCCAGGTGCCCCTCCTTTTTTTTTATTTTAGAAGGTTTATATATAATTAGGAAAATTAACCCTTAGTCTTTGATATAAACTGAGAATATTTTTTCCAAGTGTATTATTGTAGACATTTTTACAGCAAGTATTAAACAATTTATTGAGGTATAGCACACACACAAAACATACTTAAAGTAGTGATTTTTTAAAAGAAAAGTGAAGACACTCATGTACCTACCATCCAGATCAAGAAATACAACATTTTCAGCATTCATGGACATGTTAATTCCAAGAAAAAATGCCACAATAAGTCAAACAGATAAACCATTTTGGACAGATTAGAGACTATCAACAATTAACATTTTAATTTTCATTATTTAGTGGAATTGTTTGGATAGTGTTATCAACATGGTGTACTTTATAAAACAGAAAATTGTAACGAATAATGATTTTTTTTCTGGCTACATTGCACATTTTAATACCAGCCTACTCATATTCTTTTCTGATTAAGTAAAACATCCCTACAGTAAGTACAATAGAGATTGGCTTGAAGAGTATTAATTTTAGATGGGCCCCAGAAGAGTGATTCATCACTTTGCTCTTGGAGCAAGATTTAGGGATGTTCCACTGTACTCAGATTTGCTACTAATTATTTTAGGATTTCTGAAGCATTTTAAATAACATAGAAGCTTTTCTTGTTTGGGTCAATGATTCATTCAAATGCTCATTTCCTCTGAGTATTCTAAATGTTCTAAATGATTGTCCATTGAAACTTCTCTTCAAGTACATCACTGAGAGCCTGTGGCAGCAACATCCAAGCAAATAATTTCAAGGCTGAACACACAGCATCAAAAAGGCCTCTTTAAAATATCTTGATTTTAAAAGGCATGCATGAAGTTTGACCTCAAACCATTACTAATGGCTATTAAGACTGATAACCGAACTCTTTGAACAAATACAATCCAACCATAATCTCAGATTGGTTCAATTATGTTTTGTCTTCCCATTTTAACTTAATTTTTAATAAGAAATCTTCACACCCAATCTGGATTTTAGAAATGCCCAAATTTATATCAGCTTGGTAGCCCATGAAAATCGCAAATGAGGAACAGAAGAGCTCCAACTGCAGGAAGTACAAGTAATCTGTAGCAGTACAGTGTGTTCCAGACTAAATTTGATCATTTTGATTTTTGGCTTTGGCTGAGCCCCTGGGGAATCATGGAGAAAATGTATCAACTTTGTAAATTTAGGTGTTTTTTTTTTCTTGCTTGCTTTACATATCAAACACACCAAAGACTCCTTTCTTGCATAGCAATATTTTAAACTCCCATCATGGGTGATGTCCTTTGTATAATAAGACTTCCCTGTAAAAATGAAGAAATCAGAAAATCAAGGCTACAGAGATTAAGAGAATAGCTAGAAGCCATAATGCATAGAAGAATTTTTATAGATTAGGAAAGAGCTTTGCCAGCTGTGAGACAATTTCACCTCTCTTTTTTTGTAACAAGCAGAATGTGATATCATGAGCAAGAAATCCTCTTTTCAACCCCAGGACAAGAATAGCAATATCCTCACTGTGGATATTCAGATATGTGCTCTGTATATGTGCTTTGAAGAGCTTAGGGTATCTTGCAAAACTTCACTAAGAAGGGGCACACATCAGCTTTTTTTGAGGCGAGTTCAGTATTTCAAAATATCCAAAATTTGACTAAAATATCTCTTAGTCAAATTTGATCAAGAGCTAGATCTCAGCACAGTACAAAAGCAGGCAATGCTTTTCGTCCCTGTCTTCCTTGTTTGTACCCACACTGTTAGTATTCAGAACTCAGCCTAAATCATTGAGGATCCTTGACCCCACTTTTACAAAAACACCCACTCTTGTCTCCACCATGAAGAGGCAATAGGGTGAAGAAAACACTGAATGGATATCTAGGTTTTATAGTTCTGACTCTACAATGAAGTACATGTCAGCTAAGATGTTTCTACATTTCGGTGGTCTCTAAGTATCCCAGATATCAGCATTCTGTATTTTACACTGAAGTATAAATGACTGACAACCAGCTTTGTTAATTTACTTCACATAAAGTAAGTTCAAAACCTGGAAATAAAAGTCTGTCCTTCATCTCAGCCTGTTTGTTGGAATTGGGGGAAGACAGAGCAAAGCAGGGACCACATAAGCATGCAGGAAGAGGGACAATGAGAAGAGAGCATCAAAGGTTATATGCTGCTATTTCTGTTGCTTCTGTTCCTTCTAAAGAAACCAACACAAGGTTGGCTGGAGGTGGCTAGAAGCTGGGTTATAATAGGTATATCTGGCTTGAGTGTTGCCAGGCTAAAAATAAAATATTGGCCCATATTTCTATAGCTCTGATGCCTCCTTTGATTTTTTACAGAAAGTATCGTTATCTTTCCCTTATTAAAATTTCATCTGAAGAACAGGCATAAAGACAGACCTATAGACCAATGGAATAGAATATAAAGCTCAGAAATAAATTTTGGCAAATCCAATTATTTTTGACAGGAATGGCAAGACTATTTATTCAGTAGTCTTTTCAACAAATGGTGCTGGGAAAACTGGATATCCACATGCAAAACAATTAAGTTGGACCCTTGCCTTACAGCATATACAAAAATTAATTTTAAATGGACCAAAAGCCTAAATGTAAAAGCTAAAACTATAAAACTCTTAGGAAAAAAAAAAAAAACATGGGGAAAAATCTTCACGACACTGGATTTGGCAATGAGGTCTTGGATATGACACCAAAGGTATAGGCCACAAAAGAAAAAATAGGTTGCACTTCATCAAAATTAAAAACCTATACATTATTGGACACGATCAACAGAGTGGAAAGCAACCTGCTGAATGAAACAAAATGTTTGCACATCATGCATCTGATAAGGGATCAATATTGAGAATATATGGAGAACTCCTAAAGCTCAACAACAGCAACAAAGAACAAACAATCAGATTTTAAAAAGGCCTTGAATAGACATTTCTCCACAAAAGATATAGGAGTGGGCAAGAAGCCCATGAAAAGATCCTTAATATCACTAATCATCAGGGAAATGCAAATCAAGACTACACTGAGATACCACTTCACATCTGTTACTGTGATGGCTACTATAACAAAACAAAACAAAACCTTAAAATAACAGTGTTGGTGAGAATGTGGAGAAATTGGAACACTTGCACACTGTTGGTGGGAATGTAAAACAATGCAACCACTGTGGAAAGCAGTAAAGTGGTTCCTCTAGAAATTAAAAATAGAATTGCCATACAATCCACCAATCCCACATCTGGGTGTATACAAAAATTAATTTTAAGTAGGATCTCAAAGAGACATTTGTATATCCGTGTTCCTAGAAACATTATTCACAATAGCTAAGACATGGAAGAAACCCACGTGTTCATTGACAGATGAGTAGAGAAGCAAAATGTGGAATACACATATAATGGAATATTATTCAACCTTAAAAAGGAAGGAGATTCTGATGTGCTATAATATGAATGGATCTTGAAGACATTATGCTAAGTGAAATAAGGCAGTCACAAAAAGACAAATACCATATGAACCCAATTATATGAGGTATCAGATAGTTGTAATCACAGAGACAGAAAGTAGAATGGTGGTTGTCAGCAGCTAGAGGGATAAAAGTTAGGAAGTTATTGTTTAATGGGGATTGAGTTTCAATTTTGCAAGATTAAAAGAGTTGGATATGGATGGTGGTGATGGGTACACAGCAATATGACACTATTAATATTATAATACTTAATACTACTGAATCGTGCCCTTAAAAATGGTTATGATGGTAGCATTTTATGATATGTGTATTTTACCACAATAAAAAATTAAAGAAAAAAGATTTATAGGGGTGCCTGGGTGGCTCAGTCAGTTAAGCATCTGACTTCAGCTCAGGTCAGGATCTCATGGCCTGTGAGTTCAAGCCCTGCGTCGGGCTCTGTGCTGAGGGCTCAGAGCCTGGAGCCTGTTGTGGATTCTGTGTCACCATCTCTTCCCCTCTCCTGCTCACTCTCTCTCTCTCAAAAATAAATAAGGATTAAAAAAAAATCTTTTATATATATATAAATCTATATAAAGAATTCCCAGATTAATTTTAACCAGATAAGGGTTGCACTTTGAACTTCACATACGTAAGATGTGAGGCTATTGGCTAAGCAATGTACTAGACCACCCAGTCCTTTACCAGTCTGTGAAATCTACACTATTCATCACTAGATCCTTAGAACCCAACAAATGCTTGTTCTGTAGCAAATGCCCAATAAATATTGGTTGAATGAAGATACAAACTTTGGTTGAATGAAGTTTTTCTTTTTCCTTTCTCCTTTTGTTTAGTGGAAGACAGGGAAATTAGAAATTAGTAGAGTGTTAGAAAAAGGGCCAGTCCCAGTAATTATTCATCATGCTGAAGTGCTCAGAGCTAGCAGTTGTGAGAAAAAAGTTTTTGATAACCACTGGTTTGATTCTGGAACTATCTTCTAAGATAGAAGTTCTTAGCCCTAGCTGCACACTGAAATCGTCTGAGCCATTTAAAAAAAAATGCAGATGTCCAGATCCTATGAGAAAATAACTGAACCAACTCCTAGGCATCAGTGTGTTTTATAATTACTCCAGATGGTTGTAATGCATAGTGCAGTTTCTAGAAGCAATATAGCTTCCAAGGATAATTTAAGACAAGTTGGAAGACAATTATTAATACCACATGGAGAATTAGCCAGAGAAATATTAAACTATGGCATCATAACAATTTTAGGATTAATTATTGGGAAAGGTATCAAATTATCTTTTTCAGGCAATAACTCATTTCCTTGTTTGTTTTTCTTCTCTCCCATGAGTTACTTCAAACAATTGTCCTTACATGCAGTTCCACCCCATTTGGAATCCATTCCAGTAGGAGGCAGTAACAATATGGAGAGTCATCTGCCATCACTTGGTGATGCTTGTACTTCTGACCAAACTACAACTGTAGCACACTCCCTCTTCAACACAGCCTATGACTTAAAAAATAATTATAGCTAATGTTTATTGAGTTTTTACTGTATGCCAGGGTGCTATTCTAAGTGCTTTATATGTGTATTTATGCTAGTCTTCACAACAACACTATAAGTTAGGTGCCATTATCATGTCTGTTTTATGTATGAGAAATTTTAGAAAGGTAACTTCAGTAAGTTGTAGAGCTGGGAGACCATTCTTGGTTGTCGGGCAAGCAAGCACAACCTCTGTGTGTTCCCAGCTTACCCCTTCCTCTCCACTGACCCTAGTTTGCCAGGGTCCCCTCATCCTTTGCAGCTGATCCAACCCCTCAATTAACAATTAATGTCTTTATTTTGTTGGAAGTAGCTGATAACACTAATACAATGAATATTTTTTAGATCCTCACAATGTGCTGTTAAGTGTTGCTGCTGTGTAGGACTCATTCTTTCTGAATACTTGCTTCAGCACTACCAGCTCACCCCCACCCTGCCCTCTGAAGATCTAGGGTGCATCCATCTGAGATGTCAGAGATAGGTGCTGTCAGTCACGAGCTACAGCAGATTGCTCTGCTAAAGCTACCTCAAAATGTTGACATCCAGAGTGATAATTCCATGGCGGAAAGCTAAGGTTCAAGTACATTGAGAAAAGAGTGGAAGGAAGGGCTTACAGAGCTGGGGATTCAAAACCAAGTCCATGAGGTCAAGAGTTAACATACACTGGTAGGAGCTCATAACTCACATCTGGAGGTTTATTTTACAAACACCTTTCAAGATGTGTTAAAAGCTAAAGTTCAATGCTACATTCTCACACTAGAATGATACTTCCACGAGGGCAGGGTTTTCTCTACTCTTGCTTATATCTCCACTATCTAGAGCTCTGCCTGCCATATAGTGGATGATCATAAATATTAATGATAAGCATTTGTGGAATGAAGGAATGAATGAATGAATGAATATGTGCCTCATCATATTGTAATGTGCATGAAAAAAATTTTAAAGAACCACCCATCTGGTTTGTTTATCAGCTTCCTAACATCCTCTGGGCTCTCCAAGAGTTGGGCCACTGATTTTTAAAATTCCAGGGTCTAGGTCCCACTGGTTTTAAGAACTCATGAAATTCGGTCTCTCTCACTTTCAAAATAAAGTGTTATGGGAATCTGTCTTCTCTTTGTGGGCTTGCTGGTGTGATAGTCATTTTATTCCTTTAACACCCATTTACCTCAAAAAGGCTAAGGAAAAAAATGTTTTCCTCTTTAAAAATTATAGTGTCTTTCCCCAAAAATACTCTATGGCATATTATATCTAAACAATGCTACCGCAAAAAGACTGAATGATAAAATGGGGAAATGATGAGTTAAAATTTTCTCACCCTTCTCTGCGCCGCCAACTCCCTCCTGACCACAGATAGTCTGTTTAGCTCTCAAGCCATATCTCTGCCTTTTACTACATTCTTTAATGTGGCCTCCTCTCTCCTTTTTTTAGTTGTAGAGTTGGTTCTGCCAATCTTTGGGTCATTTTGGGGGTTATTTATGGTGATGTGAGTGTTATCTAGTTATATCTGTGGTATGAGGTAAGTTTAGGGCCCTACTACTCCACCATCTTCCCAGCCTTCTCCCAGAGAAATCTTTCAAAAAAAAAAATCTGATCATATTAGTTTCCCTACCTATCTCTTCAGTCTCACGTCACACCAAAATTATCCCTGGATATCATGCAAAGTTCCTTCATAAATGAGATGATAAAATCAAGTTGGATAATTTGAGGAGAGGTTAATAAAGTTATAGGCAGTGTTAATGGCTCATGGGGCTAGTAGTAATGATACTGGGACCACCTGATGTCTGATGGGGCAGGTGGGGGAAGAGTCACCGTTATAAGGAGATAGTAACTGTATATAAATATGTGGCTTTGGTTAGAAGGAGACAGATAATCCATGACTACCTGTCAGGGAACGTGCTGGGGGAGCAAGTAATCTGACTCATTCTCTTTCTACCCTCTAGCCCCATCCTGGTGCCTCTCATTGGTTAAACTCAACTGAAAGTCAAGGGTCCAAAAGAGATCATTGTGACCATGCATCAGCCTCCAGGGACCCTCCAGAACAGGGCAGAGAAGGCTAGATAATGACAAAGGGACAAATGGAAGATAGCTAGGATATTTACTAACTCAGGAAGAATTTTTAAATACAGAAAGAGTATCAAAGCAAAATAAAAACCACCTTATACAACCAATAAAAAGCAATCATAATCATAACTTCAGATAGAATAATAGTCTACTTGATGTGCTATATGCAGTTCCAGAACATGACTTCCCAGGTATTGCAGAGTTCTTTTTTCCATTAGCATTGACTAAGAGTTACACTTGCTTATGTTGTCGTCACTAACCCCCGCCCTTTGCAGACTTTGGACCCCTCCTTCTATCTGTGTTAGTCGACCCAATTCACGAATATTCCCTCTCACTAAGCCTGGCCTAACCACTTTGGAGATTGTTCTCTTCTTTTGCTTTTTAACTACTTATTGCCTCTGAAATATTTCCCTTTGTTTTTATACTAATGAAGGAAAAATTGGTTAGTTTTTTTTAACCTATTAGGCATGTGTGGTTATTCTCTATTTAAAAAAATTAAAAATATGTTTATGTAAACAAAAATGATCATATAAGATATTCACATTGAAACAAAGTGAGTTATTTAGATGAAATTGATACATGTCTTTAAAAAATCTAGTAAGTGGGGAACCTGGGTGGCTAAGTCAGTTAAGTGTCCAATTTGATCTCATAGTTCATGGGATTGAGCCCCACTTTGGGCTCCACACTGACAGTACAGAATCTGCTTGGGATTCTCTCTCTCCCTCCCTCTCTCTAACCCTCCCCTGCTCACTCATGTGCATGCACGCTCTCATTCTCTCTCTCTCTGTGTCTCTCTCTCTCTCAAAATAAATAAATAAACTTTAAAAATCTAGCACGTGTTTTGTAAATATTTGTCAGCTATTTAAATTGTGACAGTCTTATGGGAAATGACTGTATGCTTGTGCTGCCTACAATATATTTAGAATATTGAGGAATTACTTTCATAACTTTTACTTCCAGAAATTTGGCAGATTAGATGTTCTGAAAAACTCTTCTGCTATAAGCACCTTGAAATGCTGCATACGGTCAAATATACATCTTTAACTGTATACATGAGCTCACAATAAAACAGTAGAAATCTACAAGTGTCAAAAATGGAGAGAGAGAAGCCCCTGGGTAGTGATGTCCACAGGCCACCCTGGGGCATCTCAAGTCTTGAAAAATCAAGAGAGGAGAGGCTGTGTGGGGATCTAAGACTAGGCATAGGACCCTTTCCACGTGGGGAGCTGGAACTCACATACCTACATGAAGTCCAGACCCTCAAAATGTCAGTATTTCTCTTTTTCTTTCTAGAAGAGGATGATAGATAAAGTTTTTAAAAATAAAAACTTGTATTGGATATTGGGGGAGGGAGATAACAAATATAAAGACCAAATTCTGCCTATGGGAGGAGGATAAGAGGGAGAGTGAAGGAAGTGAATGCACTGAAAAAAGGACACTTCTAGTATATGTGCAGTGTTTTTTACCTCTTGGGGTATGGCCACCTCAGTTTGTTATATTTTTGTTTTGTGAATTATTTTAGAATGAAAGACCATAAAGAAAAAAACAAGGTCACAAAGTAGCATATATGGTATGTCTGTCTGTATCTGTGCTATGTAAAAGTGCAGAACTTCTAGAAGGATGAACTCTTAAACATAGACTTACACAAATTGCAGAAGGATTCATATAGTTAGGTAACACAATTTAAGACATGGAACAATACTATCTATTAGCACTTAAAGATACTTATCTACATAATACCATTAATATAAAGAGATTATATATATGAGAGATTATATATATGTAATATATATACATATTATATATGTATATTATATATATATTGTATACTATATATATAGTATATTATATATATAGTATATTATATATATACATTGTATAAATATATATACATTATATATATGTAATATATATATATATACATATATATACATATACATATATATTACATATATATGTGTATATATATATATATATACACACACATATGTATATATATATTACATATGTGTGTGTGCCTATGTATAAAATATGTAAAAAGAGGGGTGCCTGGGTGGCTCAGTCAGTTAAGCGTCTGACTTTGGCTCACATCATGATCTTGCGGTTCATAAGTTCGAGCCCTGCATCAGGCTCTGTGCTGATGGCTCAGAGCCTGGAGCCTGCTTTAGATTCTGTGTATATACATACATGTATAAAGAGATTGATGAACACCAAATTAAGTATAGTGGTAATATTGCAGGGCAGGGTGGAGAAGGCACCTACAAAGGGCCACCCTAGGTGAATTGGAACAATTTTGATAATATAATTGTCTCTAAAGCTGGGTGGGAGTAGTACATGAATTTCAGTTATGTTATTCTTCATTTCTCTTTTTTCTCTCTTAAATATTATAAAATATACTGTAAAGCTTTTATAATGAAATATTTTGGTGTCATAATCTTCTGAATAGCACTTGGGCATGCTTGAGGTCCTAAAGAAATGCTGGTGATCTGATACTTTTATTTATTTTTTTATTATTAAAATTTTTCTTAAGTTTATTTATTTATTTTGAGAGAGAGAGAGAGACAAGCGGAGAGAGACAATTCGAAGCAGGCTCCACACTGTCAGCACAGAGCCCCATGTGGAGCTTGAACTCATGAACCATGAAATCATGACCTGAACCAAAACAGAGTTGGATGCTTAACCAACTGAACTACCTACGTGCCCCAATCTGATACTTTTATGGAGTAACCACCTCAGCTCAGAATTGCCTCTTTGATTTTTTTTCTAATTCAATGATTTATTTTATTAATAGTATTTATTGAACTCCTACAATGTCTCAGTCCCTGTTTTACATGCTGGAGATACATCAGTGATTAAAACAGACAGAAACTGTAGTCTAGTGCATATCAGATTCAGACAATCTTAAGAAAGTCTGGAATCTGCAGGAAAAATTGTTGGATATACTCTCTTATCTGCTGTTAATGGGGTTAGTAGATAGTTGGTAGAGAGTGCTGGAAGGTTTTTAGATTCATTTCTGAGAGTGCTGTATATCCTCAAATCTAGAAATTGCGATCAAATCCTGTGTCAGAATATGATAAAGTGCACCTATAATTACTATATCACATCCTATTTGGGTAGACTCATCAGATAGGCCTGGAGGAAAATTGAGTTAGAATTAAACTGAATATTATGACAGTTTTTTTCATTTATCAGTTGTCCTGATAAGATAGTCTTGATATTGCTGTGGTTTAGATTTGCATCCTAGAAAACACACAGGAATCTTCTTCTGAACCTGAGAAGTCATCATACATCACACTCCCTCCCAAATATTGATTATGATTAATTTGTTCCATATTACTGACTGATAACAAGTATCTTTTTCAAAGGAGTAGAGGATCATGCCTTCTTTGAAGGATAAAACTCAGTCTACTTGCTTGTCCTGTCACCCATCCTCTCACTTAACAAACCACCTAAAACATGATGCCTTACAATAGGGGTGCCTGGGTGGCTCAGTCAGTTGAGAGTCCTACTCTTGATTTCATCTCAGGTCATGAACTCATGATTTGTGAGATCAAGCCTGGCATTAGGCTCTGCACTGACGGTGCGGAGCCTGCTTGGGCTTTCTCTCTCTCCCTCTCTCTCTGCCCCTCCCCTGCTCACATACACATACTCTCTCTCTCTTTCTCAAAATAAATAAATAAGCCAAAAAAAACCTATGACGCCTTGTAACAATAGTCATTTCATTAAGCTCAAAATCTGTAGGCTAGGAATTTGGACAGTGTTCAGGTAAGCAACTCTTCTGCCTCATGGAGCCCTGATTAGGGTCACTCAGTTGTATTCAGCTAGTGGTTGTTTAGATTTGGAAAGTCCAAGAAGGATTAATTCATGTGTCTGTTGCCTTATTTGTATTGACTGATGTCTAGGCTCAGCCAGGCCCCTCTCCCTTTTTTTATAGTTTGAGGGCTGTCTACATGGTTTCTCCACAGGGTACTTGAACTTCTTACATGGTGACTCAAGACCCTAAGAGAGTGTGTTCCTAGAGTCAGGAAGTATGAGCTACCAGTCTCATAAGGACTGGACCCCATACTTGCACAGCACCACTTCCAACCCATCCTATCAGTCAAAGCAGTCACAGAACACACCAGATTCAAGGGGAGTAGACATATATTCCTGAACATATACCAGGGAGGAAGGTCAGTGAATTTGTGCCAATCTTTAATCCATCATACCATCCTTTATCCCTGTTAGCTAGTGAAACTACATTAGGGTCATTGGTATTCATTGTCAGAGCCCATACATAGGCATAGCTCACTGAGACAAGCAGAACTCAGTCAAAGCACAATTGGTCAAAAGGTGACTGATATATCAAAGTGTCTCTTGGGGTGCCTATAAACCAGAGGAAAGCAAGATAATGTAATATTGGGCAGCAGGCCAGCCAATTAGCTGGAACAATGACTCAGTAACTGGGAGTTAGGGGTTACAGCCAGAATGTCATTCCTTCATTTATTCAGTCCATTCCACTTAATAAATACTTACTGAGTGCGTAACCACCTGCCAGGTACTACTAGGTGCAAGGGTGAGATACCTGTTCTCATGGATCCTATAGTCTGTTGGAGGTTAACAATAAATGGGTAAATGATTCAGTAACCTACAAAACATTACAGATTTGGCAGAGAGTGAAAATCTATTCGTTGTCAGAAATAACTCTGTATAGCATCCATGTTTAATCTGATTATCCAAGTGGTACCGAAGAACCAAGATCAGGAGGAAGCACATTCTAGAAAGAGTAAGAAGAAAGCGCAAGGTAGGAGGAACTGGATGAAGGTCAGTGTGTTTGGAGCACTATGAATGATGAGAAAGTTGTAGGAAATGAAAATGGAGAAAGATGCAGAAGTCAAATAACTGAGGGCCTAAAACTGTGGTTAGAGGAATTTGGATTTTATTTGGAGTGTGAAAGGAAGCCAATAAAAGAGTTTGATTCAGGAGAGTGGCATAAGTGATTGATGTTGTAAAAACACCTCTGGTTACCGTGTGGGGAATGGACTGTGAGAGCACAAAACTGGAGGAAGGAGACCATAGATTAGTGCAGTGTGTGTGTGTGTGTGTGTGTGTGTGTGTGTCCCGATAAGAACTGAAGACCAGGTATTAGTGGTGGAGATGGAAATAACACATGGGTTCAAGAGATATTTAGAAGGAAACCTCGATAGGGCTAGGTGATAGATTGGAAGGGTACAGAGGGAGAGGAAGGCATCAGAAGGAGTGCTAGGTAACTGGGATCCCCTGTCATCTCAGCTCCCTTCTCACCCAAGTTAGGAGAGAATATTTAGATCATTATTTTCACTCATCTCAAGCTCGCTTTTGAGAGTGAGGCTTCTGTATCACCAGGTGGCTTCTGTAAATGCTACCAGCAGTGAGCCCAGAAATGTTCAGAGACACTAAATATATTTTCAAAGTGCCTTTCAATTCACTAAGGGAAAAAAAGAGGGGAAGTGCCTTCCTCACCTTTTCACTGTCAGCATATTAGGCTGAGCCAAGAAACATGAGCTTTCCCTCCATATGAGTGTCATAGTGCATCTTTGAAAAGTAGCTAACCTGATTATGGAAATGAAGTTGAGAGACTCAAGCTCTGTGGGAGACTATGACTTGTTCCCCCCGCCTGCCACAGAAATAGCTCTAGGATACCTCACTTCCCTGCTACATGGTGCTATTCCTCTTGATTTATTTTCTCAGGTGAAGGAACATTGAGTGATCACGACTCCAGCTTTGTGCCATTGCGCCCAGCTTTCATCAATCACAGCTTCAGACACTGGACCAAACAAGATGCCAGAAAAAAATCTGAGAATTATTTTTGGGGCATATCTTTACAATTCTTCAGGTTGTCATTTATCATATTCTAGTCTGAGTGGGGGTGAGTTTGGACTCACATAAAAAAATAAAACATAAAAAAATGTAGAGTGGAGTTATGGACAGGCATACCCTGAAGACACAGCAATGGAGGGATATAAATGTGCTCCACCAGCCAGATGTTGTGGTCTCTGACAAGGAAATGTTGTGGGTTCAAATTTCAGCCTCCTTAGCTTCACAGCTTAGCTCTTGTTCATCTCCCTTGTTAAAAATTTCTCCCTTGTTAAAAGATTCATGTGAGCAACTTGTACAAATAAATCTAACTATCAGAGTCAAAGCACTTTGGTATTCAAAAATCTGTGGTTCAAAAAATCTTTGGTCCTTACTTCTAACCAGTAAATTTTGCTTCAACTGAATTGTTTCTCTGTCTCTTCACATTCAGCAATATGCTCTGCTCAACTTAGAGCAAGATATTTTAGAATTATTTCTAAATCAGTCTAAGATATGCACAAATAAATAGAAATTTGTGATCAGTAACTTCTGTTCTATCTGTATACCATGCTAACAGTTCTAAAGACCATAAATGTGCAGAGTAAATATTTGACACTTGGCCACTGCGTGGAACACTCCAGTGGATACCATTTGTACTGTCTTTGAGTCCTGGCCACTGGATAGTTAGCCAAGCGAGGCCCTTCACATGCCCCATGAAAGTTGTGGAATGGGCAGCCTTGTTGTTCACCATCCATGAATCAACTTCATGAACCTATTAAATGCCCCCTTCCTGCCTGTGGCATGACCTGTGGTACCTAGGGGAAACCTCCAGGCATTTCTGGACTTACCCAGCTACAGATGTCACCTGATAGTGTGCTTATATAATTTATACCTTGGCTTTTGCTTTGGTTTCTGAATGTATTCTGTCCTACTGTACGAGAACCCTAACCCAAGCCCCACCTAGTTATTTTCATTCTCTTTTCCAGGGGAGTGGAATCTGTTCCCTGTGGCCACCCCATGCTGTATTCCAACACTTGGCTAGGATCTTGGCCTAGCAAGCCTAATTTGCCTTAGTCTCCTCCAGAAATTCTTTCTGTAAACCTCATCTGCCAGATCCAATTCAGATCAAGGCCAGGTGTGCTCACCCCCTAAAACTCTGTACCTTGTCCTATTGTGAAATCATGCCCAACCTTGATTCTGACATTTTGGGCTTAGTCCCCACTTCTTGCAGGATCACCTTCAAGGATCTTGTGGGTAACACAAGAGATGACATTATCCCATCATAAATCCATGTCATTGGACATGTAAGTGTGGGCTAAGTTATATATAACTTCAGTTAAGAGCCTCTTGACACAAAGTTTTAAATTTAATTGCTGAAACATGTCAATAAATATCACATATTTTCTATTTTCATTCTATATGAAAAGCATAGAATATTTGGAAGATCAGTTCACAAGCATTGGATCCTCTTGCATAGGGTCAACTAGTGACAAACTTTCTCATCCTGAACTGTCATTCTCTCCTTTCCGTCCAAGCTCCCCTATCTTTTCACCCTAGGGAACCCTTAGCAATTTGGACCAAAGGAGGAAGTTTGATATAAGAGATGCAAGCCACAGGTTATCTTCAATTGTTGTTTTCCTTTGTGGTGAGGAGAATGAGATCTGCCCTTGTCTTCCTAAAGAGACTCATAAGGCTCTGGACATAATGAGTTCTATTCTGGGAAATAAACCAAAAAATGAAATTTGGATTATTTTAATGCTGCGCTTCAGTGATCCAAAGAAAACAATGAGTTGAATATTTGCAAATACTGTAATGTGACTCAGTTACACCATTGCAGTCTAGATACAGATTTAAGACACATGAAATCCCTCTGCTTCCTGGTGGCCCCCCAGGGGTGACATCACTTGTTATGAAGTTAAGAGGGAGTAGCTCAAAGAATGTAATGGAAAAATCCCAAATTCATATGTAATTGGTTATGAATTCCAGAAAGTTCACTGTGTTTACCCTGGAAGACTGCATCTTTTAGGAATCAGGAGTCTTTGGTTGAACATGAAACTGTTGAAGATCCTATTCCTCCTACTTACACACCCAGATTTTGTTGATTTGAAGCTCAGATGTAAGCATGGGGACCTTCAGCCGCTCCCTTTTTGGCAGGAATGGGAGGTAGGATATCTCAGGACAAGGGGCAAAACCCCACTGCTTGTCTTGAACAACCTCTCCCCATTTTCAGAATGGGAGGGTTTGGGTAAATGGCCAAAGACTGTTTCCCTGGTTGTGTGCAGTAGGCACAACACAGTGAAAAGAGCAGTGCTTTGGTGTTGGGCTGCTGACCTGAGTTTCAACCCTATTCCTAATCCTAGGAAAGTGCCTTGATCTCTCTGAGTCTGTTTCCTTATATGCAAAATTGGGGATAAAAATACTTACCTTTCAAGAATTGTTGTGAGAATTGAAGATAACTATTTTTCATGTTTCCCAAAGAATAGAAATTCATAGCCAATAATAGCGGTTATAAGTATTTGTGATTATTATTACTACTATTATTATCTTATCATCTCCCTCTCCTAATACTTCCTTCTGAGAATTTCTTACAAATTCCCCAGTGATGACCAAGCTCTGAGAAACATTCTATTTCTTCTTTTGTCTTCCGGTGGACTATCTCCCAAACTTACCCCAAACTGCTGAGATTTCCTCAGCCTGACTCACACCCCACAAGGGTCTTCCTACTCAGAACCTGAATATTGCTTCACTCACCTTTGCAGAGCCTCCTGTCTCATGCTCAGAGAGCCCCAGAGACAGTCTTTGCCTCCACTGTGGTGGTTAAAATCAAGCCACCAGCATGAAGCACTACATCTCTTCAAAGAAGACTCAGTTATTGTTTGTGCCTTGAATAAAGGAATTAGCTTAATCATTACACTTTGCTATCAGAAATGGCCAAACACAGTTTCTAACTTTCAATAATTTTTATACCATAATCATAACTCTACCTATGACCATAGATTTTAAATTTATATATGACGTAAGTGTAACTTAAGTGTAACTTTTATAAGTGCAACTTTTTTATATCTCCATGATTTAATTAAACTAACTCGGGACTCTATCCTATCCCCACTCACTGTAGAGGGAAAGATGATCTTGATTTTGCAGATTGGACGTAATTTAGTCACATTCAGTTGAAAATTTAGCCTCTCAGTTAATTATATTCAATTCAGGATTTAGAGGCACACAATTCAAAGTTTGTAACCTTTCCTTCCATTTGCCACTCTGTACTGTTATGTCGGGGTAGCATGTCTGGTCTACGGGCCAGCCTCAGCTCTTCAGCAGCTGCCATCGGCTTTTTAGGGATCTACCTCTGAAGCACTCTATCTGTTGCTGATGTATCTGGTTGGGGATCTTGGACAGAAATATGATTCTGATGTTTATTGTCCCTGCCAGAGCCTCTGGTGAGGGGATCCATGTCTTCTGCATCCTTCTCACCCTGACTGGGACTTCTTTTAAAAAAAATTTTTTTTTACATTTATTCATTTTTGAGACACAGAGAGAGACAGAGCACAAGCATGGGAGGGACAGAGACAGAGGGAGACACAGAATCTGAAGCAGGCTGTCAGCACAGAGCCTGAGTCTGTGCTGAGCTGTCAGCACAGAGCCTGACGTGGGGCTCGAACCCAGGAGCTGTGAGATCATGACCTGAGCTGAAGTCGGACGCTCAACTGACTGAGCCACGCAGGTGCCCCTGACTGGGACTTCTTTTATTCCTCTGTCCCTTATGGCCCTTCTCAGTGCCATATAAAGGATGCATGAACTTCTGGATAACCACCGTATTGTTCTTAGGTCGTTTCCCTGCTTAAACATACCACCCCTGCCTTCCTACTCCACTCCATCCACCCTGTGACAATGCCAGCACATTGAGAGGAAGTCTCCTTTCACAGATCCAGACAGCAAGTGGAGCAGAAACCTTCTCTATGTTCAGCCTACTCCCAAGTTACCTGGGATTTTTGTAGTCTTATGTTCCTTCCTTAGACTGAGGCCCAGGGGATGGGAAACATTGCTCGTTGCTGTTCTGATAGCTTTTCATCTTGTCTTTCTTGCTAAAAGAAACCCAGTTTTGTTCAGGATACCAATGTGGTTAGTGTCAATATTCACCTTTTCAAGTTTCCTTTCACTAAGGATGGGCAATAAGGTATAAATGGGGAAAAAAAGATATAAATGGATATAACTGGATAGGCCTCTCCGAAGGTATTGTTTCTAGGACTTAAAAAAACTTAAAAAGCTGATATGTACCTTTGACTTTTCTCCTTCTTAATTATTGAAGTGCATCCATGATGACAGGAGGTAGAGTAGTCACCTTGTAACTGACCAGCCATAGGCTAACATGGCAATCGGATGCCAGGAGAAGTCTGGACCGTTGATGAATTACTTACCTTCAAACTTCTTGTTAGAGGGGAAAAATAATCCCCTACTTACGTGAGTCATTGTGATTATGTCACTTGTACTTGTAGCTAAAAGCAATAAAAATGATCAACTTGGACACCATATATATCCTAGTCTTGCCACTTCTAAATATGTGTGAGTTTTCAACTTCCACTTGTACCCTTAGACTAGCAAGTGTTTTTATTAACATTCTATATGTCAGGAAACCGCTGCTATATCATTGTGGGGAAATGAAACTTCTCTGGATTCCTCAGTGCTCCTGCAAAAAGCTCCAGTCGCCTGAGACAGAGAAATGTGAAAGATACAAAGATAGAGAATACTGGCTTTCACTTCCCCTGGATGCATTTTCACATGCCATAAGGATTAGATCTGTAGCCATTTGTTTTTCTAATGATGTAGCTAATTGTTCTGATCTGAAAGGATAATACAACTTCTCTTATCTCCTCCAAATCCAAACATCCTGAGATAGGCACTTAGATTAGCTCCTAGGAATTTATGTATAAAAAGAGATGAAAAACCAGGACCTCTCTAGGTTGGAACACACCAGGCTTTTTGACTCCTGGAGAGATTTTATTTACAATCCAAATAGAGTGAGAACCCAGCATCCTTTCCATTCTCAAAGGATCAGAAGTTTTTAAATTTCTTTCTTTTCATCTTTTATTTGGGGAAGGACATAGAGGTGGCAGCTTCTTTCCTGTGTGTAAATGGAGAAAATCCATTATTCTCTGCCCCTGCCCCACACACCTAAGTTAAAAGATTCCATGGCTCTCATTGAGAAGTTTGGGGATCGGTGTGAGGGACAGACTCTGCAGTCCTATTCTGGTTGTTGATCTGGTTGTATCAATAAAGAATTCCCAGATGCTTTATGTCCATAGGATTCGCATATAAAAAGCACAAGTAGCATAACACGTCCCCAGTTCTTGACAAAACAATCACATCTTTATCCGTACTACTCTGTGGTCTAGTTTATAGCCTCTATTGTTTGATTCCACTAATTTCAGACTCATTTAAAACTGCAAGTTCTACTTACTCTAAACCACCCGACTTTTTTACATTCTTACATGAAATGGACTTCATGAACTTAATTTGGAAGTCCAAGTAGGAACATTAAATCTTTTATCTTTGCTGTACTCTTCCCTTACTCTGAAGAGGGCCTTTAGGGAAGTAATCTTACAGGAATAAAATATCCATCATACAATATTTCAAAATATGAACCTGTTGTACTTTTCTGTGTTAGCTAGTATGATATAATGTCACGTGATGCTGTAATCTCTCACAACATTGTAAATTTAAACTGTTGTCAGACTTCTTCAGAACCACAGTGAGCAGTACCTCTGCTGACCTTATTGTTTATTTTGTGCTAGGCCATTTCCCTCTGTCTCTTTTTACAATGTCTTTCTTGCATGACATGGTGCTTTGCATCTTGTGGTGGTGTAATGTGTGCCCATCAACCAGTTTATCTTCTTTTTCCCACAAATTCTTTGATCCTTTTCCCATTGAGAGGTGAGGTCAATTTTCCTTCGCTCTGAATTTGTGCACCGTCTGTTAATGGCAACCGTAGAATACAGCAGAAATGACACTGCACTAGTTTCTGAGTCAAGGCCCTAAAAGATCAGCTACTTCTGCTTCATAGGAAACACTCCTGAATCTTAGCCACCATGTAAGCAACCCAATTACTCTCCAGAAAAGATCACACGGAGAGGACAAGGGTCCAGCTTAGCTCATGTTTCTAGCTCTCCTTGTCAAGGCATTGAGCCTGTGAAGGAAGCTATCCTGAACCGTTCAGACCAATTCCAGTTAAATACCCAAGTGACTCCAGTGGATATCTCGTGGAACAGAAGAATTGCCCCACTGAGCCTTACTTGAATTCCTAACCCCCCAAATTATGAGATATAATTAAATTGGATGTTGTTTTAAGCCACTGATTTTAGGAGGACTTTATTACACAGCAGTTGATATCCAGAACGCCCAGGCTCATCTCTGTCCTTCCTCTTTGTCACCAGAATCCATTTTTTCCCTTCTCCTGAGGACAGTCTCATAGCATCCCCAACATTGATTATATCGAAATGCTATTTATTATGATAACAGTGGTTCAAGGAACTGTATAGAAAGTTAATTGCCAGACAAATTGCTTAATAGCCTAGAATGTGAATTGTAATAATTATGTTTAGATATCTGCAGGATCTAGGTCTGTCTTCTATTTGGTTAGACACTGTGTTCACTAAGAAATAGATTTTTTAAAAGCCAAATCAACACTATCATTCCTTATGCTGACGGAAGTATTAGTATTAATAAACCCTGAATAGCCTCAGGGGTTGATTTCTTTTCCATTTAGATCTATTAGGAGTCATAAAACATAATTTTGGCTAATGCAAAGAAATACATCCAACATGCAATGATGCAGTTTTTGTCCCAAAGCTTAGAGGAAAAAATAACATTTAAAAAATTTAAAGCAGAATCAAGATTGAATTTCTGTTTCTTGGAAGGATTTAGATGAGAAAGGAGGAGGTGAAGAGGTTGCAATGTGTTTGCATAATCACGCTGTTTTGATTTTCCTTTGAAAATTTTAGAGTCCTTCTTCCTCCAAAGTTCTTTTTTGTGCCAGAGCCTACCCAAGTGGCACGGTAGACAAATCTAGGTCCCAGGTCCCTCCAGCAGTGAGTATTTGTCCAATCGGACCCAAACCCCCTTACTGTCCTGAGATGAAATTCATAGGTAACATAATCTATCTCTGCAAATATTTTGAATAAAATATATAATGCCATAATTTTAATGTAAAAGATAAATAGAAGGAAATAATTTATGACACAGTATTTTAACATGTAAGAACTTGCACTCAATAATACTGCAAGAATAATGAAGAATCATGTCCTTGTACACACATACACATAGAAGCACTGTGATGGTGACAGCCACCAGTGATTCAGAGGTGATATATTGGTGACTCAAATTCCACAAACTCTGTTGCCACGGGTGATATGGTTTTCTGGGATGATGGATTGCCATTAGTAACATACTGAACAAAAAGTAAAATTATCCCTTAATATACATAGTTGTTGCACTCTTATTTTTAAGATTCCATTGCATGTTAAACTCATTATACATTAAAACCATCCCAACTTACTTTGTTTTCATGAGTGTCCAGTGGGATATTCAAAAGTCATGTGGCTATGAGACAGTTTTCTATTATGTAAGATTGTTTAGCACATGAACAATATCCAGCATCCCTACTCCCTCCTTCATCACTGTGATGAAAATATTTCCCTCCACAAATTTTGGAAAAGCTCCCTAGAGTAGAGTTGCCAGATTCAATCCAGGATGCCTTGTTATATTTGAATTTCAGAGAAACAACAAAATATTTTTCAGTATAAATATGTCTCGTGAAATATTTGGGACATGCTCTCACTATAAAAATAACTGTTTCTCTGAAATTCACATTAACTAGGCATCCTGTATTTTTACTTACTAAATCTGCAACCATACCCTAGATGGAGGTACCAATCTCTTGAGAACCTCTGCTCAGCAGGCCACTCGCAAGACTTCAACATCTGGAATCCTGGCCCTGGGAAACACTGAGCATCTCATGAGGAGAGGCATAGGGTGTGAGGACACAGTCGCTTTCCCTCTGTTTCATCCATTGCCTGCAACATGCAGAAATTCTCTAACGCTGGAACTGGTTTTTGGGTTTGTCCAAACTTGCCTGTGGCGCTGCATTTTATTTGTAATTCAGTTCTCTATGCTAATTTTCATTTAAAGGAAATCAGAAAGGAATCCAAGTCTGAATTTTTCTGAGAAACCATCTAAGACGTTTCCTTTGTGAGGAGAAAGGGACAGTTAACCTGTCATTGATTTTCACGTTGGCATCTTTTCTCTCTGGAGATAATGAAGATAAATAGAAAAATAGCATAGCACTTTATTGCATCTTTTGCTGCACATATTTCTTCTGAATACCAAGTACAGACATGGGTGATATTAAGAGAAAGGAGAAAGAGGATAAGGGGGAGGAATAAAGGTGTACATGTCTGTCTCTCCTATATGACTAAAAGCTTTTCTGAGGAGGGATGTTAGGATTCTTACTCATATGTCTCCCCAGAGGTGTCTAGCATAGTACATGGTACGGTGGAACTTCGGTTTCTCCCTAATGTGACAGAAACAATCAAAGGCACCAGAGTAAAGCAGATTTCATATTAAATAACATGACATATATGAGTCAGAAGTAAATTATTTTTACAAGACCTAAAAAAACAGTTTTGGAGCAAATTTCCTTAATTTTACAGATGAAGAAAATAAGATTCAAGAGGTCTTAGCTTCTTAGAATAATATGTTGGACCTGGAAGCCGGGCCTCCTGACAATGTCTCCAGAATTTTATTTCATTAGAAATATTTTCAGAAGGTTCAAGCCCCAATTTGCCACAGTAGCCACTGTTATCACACACACACACACACACACACACACACACACACACACCCCTCTTTTTTTAGCTTTTTTCCCTGCCTCTCTCACGTCCTCACACCATCACTTCTAAAATAAACTACTTATACTTTTTCTTATCTCGGATTCTGCTTTTAGAACCCAAGTGAAGACAATGGTGTGATGGTATAATTTTCTTGTTTTATTATTTTTTAAAATTTGTCATCTTATGCACTGATCTTTTTGTAATTGGTGAATTGGCCTACAGAGACCAAAGTGATTTTATTGCATAGACAAAATGTGGTTGTCATTGGGGCTATTGGCAAATGTTTTGTTTCTCCTCTTTGTAAGCATGTAGTGGCATTGCATGCCTCCTCTCCCAAAGCAGATATTATGGCCATTTGACTTGATATGGCTGATGAATCTTTAAGATGATGTATCTTTAAGAGCCAGTGCATGGCCCCTTATGTTAACTAGTTTTTGTTTTTGTTTTTGTTTTTTTGTTTTTTGTCTTACTGTGTGGTGGACAGACTCCAAGATGACCCCCACTGATCCTCACATCCTACGGTTCGTGTCCTTGTGCAGTCCCCTCCTCTTGAGTATAGGCTGTTCTGGTAACTTGATACTAACAAATAGAATATAGCAAAGGTGTTGGGAAGTCATTTCCATTATTATATTTATTAGATTGTAGATTTGTCTTGCTAGCATATTCGCTTCCTTCCTGGCTTTAGTGAAACAAGCTGCTATGTTTTGAGTTGCTCTGTGGTGAGGCTGACACGACAAGGAACTGAGGCCCCCATTCCAACCACGTGCAAGGTACTAAATCCTCCCAAAAACCACATGAGTGAGGAAGTGAATCTGTCCCCATTCAAGCTTTCAGATGAGAGTCCTAGCCTTGGCTAACGTTTTAATTACAGTCCTGTGAGAGACCGAGAAGCCAATAACCCAGTTAAGCCATGTCTGAATTTTTGACCCAGAGAACCTACAAGACTCTTGTGTGTACTGTTTTAAGCTGCTAAATTTGTAGTAATTTGATATACAACAATAGAAAACAAGTTGGCAATTGTGGTAGTGCAGAGATATAACCTCCTGCAAACTGGGTCCCAGCTGAGCAAGTGAACATGGAGCGCTGTTGAAAAATAAAACTTTGGGGGAGGAGTGCCTGGCTGGTTCAGTTGGTGGAGCATGCAACTCTTGATTTCCAGGTTGTAAGTTTGAGCCCTATGTTGGGTGTAGAGATTACCCCCCCCCCAAAAAAAAGAAAAGAAAAGAAAAAAAGAAAAAACTTTGGTATTTAAGACTACAGTGGTTTTGGAGCTGTTGCTGAAGCATAGTTTAGCCTACAGCAGCTGAATTGCAATGCAAGTCTTTTGCTTTCCCCACCTGTTTACCTACATTATTAAATAAAGAAAAAGTTCCAAGGGCACCTGGGTGACTCACTCAGTTAAGCATCTGACTTGGGCTCAGGTCATGATCTCACGGTCCGTGGGTTCAAGTCCTGCATCAGAGCCTGGAGCCTGCTTCAGATTCTGTCTCCTTCTCTCCCTGCCCCTCCTCCACTCATACTCTGTCTCTGTCTCTCTTTTTCTCTCAAAAAGTAAATAAAAATTAAAATTTTTAAAAAAGAAAGAAAGAAAAATTTCAGTTGCGATATATGATAGTCACCTTGAGTTATGCAGAGAACAGAATTTTGAATGCAACCAAACTTAGTTACAAAATCTCCTCTAAATTAATATTCATCTATAATAATCTTTGTCTTTCTTAGCTACTTGTTTTAAAACGTAACCTCCTGGGGCGCCTGGGTGGCGCAGTCGGTTGAGCGTCCGACTTCAGCCAGGTCACGATCTCGCGGTCCGTGAGTTCGAGCCCCGCGTCGGGCTCTGGGCTGATGGCTCGGAGCCTGGAGCCTGTTTCCGATTCTGTGTCTCCCTCTCTCACTGCCCCTCCCCCGTTCATGCTCTGTCTCTCTCTGTCCCAAAAATAAATAAAAAAAAAAAACGTTGAAAAAAAAAAAAAACGTAACCTCCTCAAAGTTAAGGCCTATTCAAATCTCATCTTTGACATGCAAATACCCTAATACTAAGTGCTAATATCCTGCCAAATTTCTGAGTAGTTGCCTCAAACCTAAAACAGCTAGTTCTACCCTTGTTGAAAATAACAACAGCCCAGCATCTTGCTGTAGCTTGGTGATTTGCCTTTCTGACATTTTGTGTTTAGCAGGAGGTTAATTAGACACAATTGCCACACTGCTGTGCTGCCCTAGGGCACAACACAAAGGGCCAATTTGGAGACAACTGTATCTCGGAAACCCTAGGAGATA
The DNA here is from genome assembly GCF_023721935.1 of Panthera uncia. Classification (NCBI taxonomy): domain Eukaryota; kingdom Metazoa; phylum Chordata; class Mammalia; order Carnivora; family Felidae; genus Panthera; species Panthera uncia. Next base: position 83,414,117 of record NW_026057577.1, read on the forward strand.
CCAGCTTGAAATTTCCAGCAGGTTTAAAACAGAATCTTCTTTACAAATTTAGTAGCTTTATTGGAACCTTAGGTCTGCAGCATAAACCGTAATTGGACTAAAGTTTTCACGGCAATGATCTGCTCAAGGACATAATGAAAAGTCAACTTTTCAATGTGTTTATCTACTTCTTGACTCCTAGGCACAATTGGAAATGCTAATATCCAGATGCCCTTCTACAGAAAAAAAAAAAAAAAAGAAAAGAAAAACCTGAAGGCGTTTAATTTGAATGATAGAATGCGTTTTTTTCTGTCCCCAAAACTAACTCATACGTTCAGACCACCAGTGAAAGAGAAAGCAAATATAAACGTGGGAAATGAGTATAGTAGAGACAACTGCTTAGTGCACTGTATGCTCTAACAAAAGGAAGAAGTAACCACTCCTGGGATTTGAGGCATCTCCTGGGTAGGCAGGCAAGCCTGAGGCTCCCATGGTCAGTCTTTTGTTACCTCAGATGCTAGCTCTGAAAGCCCTTGTTCTTCTTTTGGCCAAATATGCCTTCCTCTAAGACTTGGCATAGGTCATGTCACTTCTCCCTGAGAGTCTAATTGGTCCTCTAAATTCAAGTCATTGATGGAGACAGGTCTGATTCCAGTCCCAGACCCCTCACTTACTCATCGCATGAATTTGATCAAATTACTCTGTCTTTTTAACTTCATTTTCCGCAAATGGGGATAATACTTAAGAGGTTGTGGAGAAGATTAGGTGAGACAATAACTGGAAAGTCCTTCTTGGCCACCAGCTAGGTGCTTTGTTAAGAATTTGACCAATTTTTTTTTTCCAAGGATGGAAAATTTATTCAGGTAATGTTTGAGAATTCATATGTGCCACAATAAGATACTAAGAATGAAAAGGTAGAAATCTCACTCTTCCTTAACCCTGTCCTACTGCCCAACCAGATCCAGACACTGCATCACTGTCACTGCCATTTTGCTAAATGGAAGCCCGCAGGCACTAATCACACAGGCAACTGCGTGTGTCGTAAAAATGCACAACTTTTCCATTAAAAGCTGTCCTTCTCTTTCTCTCTGGCTACACTGGCGATTCTCCAGTTAGTTCAATACTTTAAAGCCTGCAGCAGCATGCAAAAGAATTTCATTTCATTTTGTTTTTTGTTTTTTTAAAAAAAGTTAAGAAAGGTCTCCAGGAGATGGTGAGTTTTATTGTCTTGTCTGGACAGAGGTTTGATTTGCTCTCGAATGTTCCAGGGTGGAGAGACTAGGAAGAAGCACAGGATGCAGAGGTCTATTCGTGTAATCTTCTCCCTCGTTCTCATCTTCGCCATCAATGGAGAGAGCAGCATACTTGCTTGCAGAACTGAACTTGGAAGCTGGATTTTCTTCAGGTTTCTTTGGCTTAGGTGCAGATCGGGAGTCTTGATCCTTTTTGCCATCTTTCCTATCTGACCCCTTCCAGTGGTGTTGTTCCCTCCGTGTCCTGGACCATGGCTGGAGTGCCCACTTTGGCCTTTTGGGACACTCACCCCATCTACTTTGCTTTCATCTTTCCTTGCTGGTCCTTCCTCAGATGGTTGAGCCGGAACTACTTTCCCCCCACCACTTGTAGGGGACTGCTGCTCTGTGTCTGAGCTCTGAGATTGAACAGGAGGGTTAGAACTTCACTTCACCCAAGCATTCTTCTTTGGCGGAGGGGCTGGCTATGCCTTTAGAGGTTTGGGAATTTGACTAATTTTTTACACCACTCATTCTATTTAGCAGTTAATTAATTTGGGCTTTGAAATCTCTGAAAAAGTGTTACACTTGTCATGTTTGTATCTTGCTCCTCAGCTATCCAATAGATTTTGTAAAAGCAAGGATGAATTGTCATTATTCTTTAGGTCCAGCCAACTCCTACCATGCAGTAAGAGTTGGTTTTATGGTATAAATGGGAAGGCATTCCTCCCACGGCGACCTGGACCTGTCACAGGGCCTGGCTCTCAAGAGTGACTTAATATATTGAATGATTGATGAGACACAATAGAGAGGTCACCGTAATGCTGATTTCAGTGACCTTGATGGAATATGATAATTTCACTAATGTGAATTGTAAATGTGAGCATTTAAAATGAATAAGTTCTATTTTCAACATCTGTGGGCAGGAGGCATTCAGTTTGCTGTTTTAGAAAGTTAGAGTCATTTGATTTGTCCCTATATGAGTGTTTTCAGGCACATTCCTGTATTAATTAAGTCTGGTTTTTTCAGGGATTTCCAGCAGTACATGCCTCATGTATTCAGGCATGAAAGGCAAAATCCTCTATACATATACATACATATACATTTGGAGAGGAGATTTGGAGCTTCTCAGGAGAGGGTAAAATTGTGGCAGGAAGGTCTCAGATGCTCGAGGCTGTTTTCTCTTCCAAGGAGAAATTCTCACATTGGCCTCTTTTCCAAACTGTACAAAGGAATACATGCATCTATGAAACTTCTAAGACCCAGAGACATTGCTCTGAATCCAGTGTGAACTCTTTTGTGTGTAGCTAAACAGGACTAGTGAATAATACAAATATACTAATATATTCCATTGCTGCACTAAAAATCCTTGGAAATGGAATTGTAATAGCAGAGAAATTTAAAGACAACTTCACTGCCAGGAGCTCCTGTCAGCCTGCAGCTGCCCGCAGTCTGAGGAGTGGCAGAGAAGAGGCCTGATCCACAGCAGTCTGAACAGGTGATGGATTTTACCTACAGGCACAAATTGGATGATGCATGTTATTCCTCTGCCTTTTTGCCCTCTGTGGGTGGTATCTTTGCCTGCAAGTTTTATTGAAACTGTCCGTTTTAGTCTAAAGATATATTTAGTACCAATTACTTAGCAGCAAATGTGTTTCTAAGAGAGATAGAACTTGTGGTTCCACACTTTAGCCACATCTCTCCATTTTCATTTCCCAATCACATTCTGGCCTTTTTCAAAGGATCTGGGGGCACGTCACCTCCTCTCCAACACTCCAGTCTTTAGTGAAGAGATGTGAAATCTGCACATGCACGTTACTCAGCACAAAAATGCTGCTCAGGGTGCACATTTATCATTGTAACCTGCACCGTGTATTGTATTGCATGCATTACAGTGTATGCTGTTAATGTTGATTTTTTTAAATAAAATCATCTTGACATGAGCAGTGTATTAGTAGATACATCAGGTGATAGCAAATATTATATCATGAGGACAAAGGTAATGATGATGATTATGCTGGTTCTCACAGTAGGTGAGGTTTTCTGGGTTGTTCCATCAGTTAGGACATAGGTTAAGCTGTGGTAACAAAGAGATCCCAAAATACAGTGGCTTAAATTAGATAGAAATTTCTTTCCTTTTCGTGTAGCAATCCAGAAGCAAACATCTATGTGACTAAAGGGACATATGTTCATCCAGAGACTGGACTGCTGGGTTGGCCCAATCATCCTTAATATACAGAATTATATTCAATTTAGAATCCTTCTCTGGTTTTGCTAACTGATAAGTGAAAGAGGTCACTGTTTCTAGAGCTGAACCCTTTCTCTAGTTTCATGAGGCATAAATAGCATCAGGTAATTATTGATCGGAGTGTAAATATGCTTTTCTTTTTGTTAGCTCCATTGCCTCCATTTATCTAATTCAGGGTTCTTTTGGTTTCTGCACATAGCTGATGAAGGAACAGTCTTCTGAAAGCAGAGATTTAATAATTAAAATGGTCAAATTTGTGCAGAAAACTTTTTGGGAAAATATGTATTTTTAAAATGTAACTACAAAGAAAAGTAAATATTATAAACACATTTCTGTGATTGCATTTTATGCAATTTCCAAAGAATTACGTATGTTAGTGTAAGCCTGTTTCTACTCTTGGATCTATAGTCATATTTGTATCACTGTACTGACCAAAATATATTTGCATTTCAGAGGTAGGTTGATATTTGTAAAATATCATGTCACTTATGTTTATACATAATAAATTCCTTAGCTAGTTAGTAAACAATTCTCAAAATGGGGAAAGGGGTAGAAAATTTGTTTAGTGTAATTACAGAACACAGAAAAGCCTTTAAAGAAAATAAAAGACTTGTTTGTTTTGACTCACAAAGTTATAATATAGAATTTTTTTCATTATAAATGATTGAAAATTAATATTAGACCACTTTTCTCTTTTAAATACTCTAGTGAATTGAATTATATAATGTTGCAAATAAAAATTTAGTCATGTACAGCAGATTCTTAAAAGTTTACATGTGATGAAGAAAATAGATTTCCAATTCTCAGATTGCTTTTCAATTTTCTTGCTGTTAAAATAAAAAATGTCATTGAATTTACACTTCTGACTTCCTCTCATCCTCCTATGGATCAGAGACTGAAAGGTCTGGTTGACTGAGTTTTATAATATGAATCTTCAAATCAAATCCAATTAGGGTGGCCTTCAAAAGGACTAACCAATTCTATATTTACGCTGGAATTCAGCCTCAACTTGTAAAAAAGCAAACTATACAAGCATGTTGGCTAAGACTTAGTGAAATTTAAAGTCTGTAAAGATTTTTTCTGGGATGTTATATCCAAAGTTGGGATTTAGTCTGGGACCAAAAAAGTGAAGCCTTGCAGGAGGCAAATAACGGCCAAGAATTGGGAAGGGGAAGTAAGCACAGAATCAGACAGTCTCAACATCACTGATAATTGATGATGTTGGCCATAAGCAGGTAGTATGATAAGACTAGAAATATCAAGGAGTGGAGTGACAGAGGAGAGTTAGCTGTTTATGTTGTATAAAACGAAAAGAAACGAATTTGGTTGGGAAGATGGCGGCGTAGGAGGATGCTGGGCTCACCGCATCCTGCGGATCACTTAGATTCCACCTACAACTGCCTAAATAACCCAGAAAACTGCCAGAAGACTAGCAGAATGGAGTCTCCAGGGCCAAGCGCAGACGAGAGGCCCACAGAAGAGGGTAGGAAGGGCGGAGAGGTGCTGCGCGCTACACACGGACTGGTGGGAGGGAGCCGGGGCGGAGGGGCAGCCCGCTGGCCAAGCAGAGACCCCGAGTCTGGCTTGCAAAAGCGGAGGGGCCAGACGGAGTGTGTTTGGACAGCAGGCGGGACTTAACATCTGGAAGGTTATAAGTTAACAGCTCTGCTCAGAGAGCAGGAAGGCTGGAGGACAATGGGAGGGAGAGTTGTTGAGCCCTGGACGACAGAGCTCAGCTTGGCGGGGAACAAAGGCACTCACCAGCACCATCTCCCTCGCCCATCCCCCAGCCAAAATCCCAAAGGGAACCAGTCCCTGCCAGGGAACTTGCTTGCACCGCGCAAACACCCAACGCTGTGCTTCTGAGGATCCATCCCTCCATCGGCAGGTCTGACTCCCTCCTGGTGCCACAGGACTCCTCCTGAAGCAGGTCACCAAAGGATAAGTGATCTGAGCCTGCCCCTCCCGCCCCTGTGCACCTTGCCTATCAACCCCAGCTAATACACCAGATCCCCAGCACCACAAGCCTGGCAGTGTGCAAGTAGACCAGACAGGCCACACCACCCCACAGTGAATCCTGCCCCTAGGAGAGGGGAAGAGAAGGTACACACCAGTCTGACTGTGTCCCCAGCAGTGGGCTGGGGGCAGACATCAGGTCTGACTGCGGCCCCACCCACCAACTCAAGGTATTCAAGACAACACAGGGGAAGTGCCATGCAGTTCCGCACCACTCCAGGGACTATCCAAAATGACTTAACGGAAGAATTCCCCTCAAAAGAATCTCCAGGAAATAAGAACAGCTTGTGAACTGATCCAAAAGGATTTAAACAACAATCCTAAAATTCATACGGAACCACAGAAGGCCCCGAATAGCCAAAGTAATTTTGAAGAAGAAGACCAAAGCAGGAGGCATCACAATCCCAGACTTTAGCCTCTACTACAAAGCTGTAATCATCAAGACAGCATAGTATTGGCACACAAACTGACACATAGACCAATGGAATAGAATAGAAACCCCAGAACTAGACCCACAAAAGTATGGCCAACTAATCTTTGACAAAGCAGGAAAGAACATCCAATGGAAAAAAGACAGTCTCTTTAACAAATGGTGCTGGGAGAACTGGACAGCAACATGCAGAAGATTGAAACTAGACCACTTTCTCACACCATTCACAAAAATTAACTCAAAATGGATAAAGGACCTGAATGTGAGACAGGAAACCATCAAAACCCTAGAGGAGAAAGCAGGAAAGGACCTCTCTGACCTCAGCCGCAGCAATTTCTTACTTGACACATCCCTAAAGACAAGGGAATTAAAAGCAAAAATGAACTATTGGGACCTCATGAAGATAAAAAGCTTCTGCACAGCAAAGGAAACAATCAACAAAACTAAAAGTCAGCCAATGGAATGGGAAAAGATTTGCAAATGACATATCAGACAAAGGGCTAGTATCCAAAATCTATAAAGAGCTCACCAAACTCCACACCCGAAAAACAAATAACCCAGTGAAGAAATGGGCAGAAAACATGAATAGACACTTCTCTGAAGAAGACATCTGTATGGCCAACAGGCACATGAAAAGATGCTCAACGTCGCTCCTCATCAGGGAAATACAAATCAAAACCACACTCAGATATCACCTGACGCCAGTCAGAGTGGCCAAAATGAAGAAATCAGGAGACTATAGATGCTGGAGAGGATATGGAGAAATGGGAACCCTCTTGTACTGTTGGTGGGAATGCAAACTGGTGCAGCCACTCTGGAAAACAGTATGGAGGTTCCTCAAAAAATTAAAAATAGACCTACCCTATGACCCAGCAATAGCACTGCTAGGAATTTATCCAAGGGATACAGGAGTACTGATGCATACGGGCACTTGTACCCCAATGTTTATAGCAGCACTCTCAACAATAGCCAAATTATGGAAAGAGCCTAAGTGTCTATCAACTGATGAATGGATAAAGAAATTCTGGTTTATATACACAATGGAATACTACGTGGCAATCAGAAAGAATGAAATATGGCCCTTTGTAGCAACATGGATGGAACTGGAGAGTGTTATGCTAAGTGAAATAAGCCATACAGAGAAAGACAGATACCGTATGTTTTCACTCTTATGTAGATCCTGAGAAACTTAACAGAAACCCATGGGGGAGGGGAAGGAAAAAAAAAGAGGTTAGAGTGGGAGAGAGCCAAAGTATAAGAGACTCTTAAAAACAGAACAAAGTGAGGGTTGATGGGGGGTGGGAGGGAGGGGAGGGTGGGTGATGGGTATTGAGGAGGGCACCTGTTGGGATGAGCACTGGGTGTTGTATGGAAACTAATTTGACAATAAATTGCATATATTGAAATAAATAATTAAATAAACAAATAAATAAATAGAAAAGAAAAGAAAAGAGAAAAGAAAAGAAAAGAAACAGATTCTTTGCCAGACTGGTCATATTTGGAAGACATTTTCATATTATAATTGTTTTGTGTGTGCATGTTCCTCACTCACTACTGTATATATAGTTGATGGTGCTGAGTGCTTTATTAAATATCTTATATTTCTAGATGTTCTGAAGTGCCTGATATGTGTTGAAAATAGAGATTATAAAATCTCACATTTTGTCAATGTATTTTTATTAAAATTCACATGCAATATTGTTTTGGGGGGGATAGAGAAAATATCTCTTTAACCAGGAAAATTGTATTTGTGCACTGTTCTGGGGAGGGAGAGGAAATGCAGAGACCACTATTCCACTGTGTTTATAATGGAGCAAAATTAACCATTGTTCCTTATGTCTGTGCATTTTTTATTACTCTACAGGATATATAGTGTATAAAATAGACAATTGAGTTGTAATTTATAATATCCAGCCTTTCTAGATGTTAAAAGAGATTGCCAGTCTATGACAAAAGTAGAGTTAGTAAACTAACACATTTTGAAAAATTTGTGCTAAAATTCCAAGGAAAGATTGTCTTCTGAAAATTTGAACATTACAGTCCCCTGGGTTAGTGGAAGAGGGAGAGAAAGGAAGGATTTTAGGCCAGAATGTTCACATTTTGACGACATTTTCATATAATAATTGTCATTATATGTGTGTGGTTTATTCAAGACTGCTGTGTATTCAGTTGGCAGATGAAGTCTTTATTTGAAACATCTAGTAGAAATACTGGATGTATGTTAAATGTAGAGGAGGTAGTAAAGTAGCACTTTGTAAATATTTGTTTGCTAAAACTCATAGGAAATATTGTCTTTTGGGAGTGGAATTGTTAAATCACCTGTGTGAGCTTTGTACTACTATTTGTACTGGCTCAATGGTTTGAAGGAAGTGGGAAGGAAAGAATTTCAAAAGTTAATAGGCTAATGTTTTCATCAACATTCCCAACAAAACTGTTTTTCTGTATGTTATGTGCATTTTTTTGGCTGTATACAGTTTAACTAATGAACAAAGAAATCCTGATATTGCAGTGTCTAGTCTCTAGATGTTAAAGAGCTTACCAGTATATGGCAAAGTAGTAAAATTAGCACATTTTGTACCTTTTGTCTTGAAATTCAGAGAAAAGCTTGTCTTTTGTAAATGGCTTTTGGATATAAATTGGTTGTATCACCTCTAAGCATTACACATGCCTGTGCTTGTCTACTGGATTGGTGGAAAAGATAGGGAAGTGAGGAGGGAATGTTATAAGGCCAAAATGGTTATATTTAGAAGATACATCAGATTATAACCATTGTTAAATGCATGCAGTTTTCTTTAACAGTGCTGTATACCTAGTGGGTAAATAAGCTTTTGTGTGAAAAATGTAGTCTTTTTAGATATTTATAAGTGCTTAATGGATTTAAAATCAGAAGTAGTAGAATAACACTTTTTTTAAACAGCTTTAAAAACTTGATGGAAAATGTAGTCTTTAGAAATGGAATTCTAAACCACCTCAGTGGACAGTACACTCTCTGTACTTGTTCATTGGGTTAAAGGAGGCAGGAGGAAAGAAGGTGTTTTGCTAGTATGTCTTAGAAAATTTCAGTTTATACATTGCCCTATTTGTTATGTTCATTTTATTTAACTTTACTGTGCAATTATTTCTACCTACCTGTCTGTCCTTCCCTGGTTACAACATCCTGATTTCTTCTCAGAATCATCTTCTCAATTTCCATTTCGTGTGCCCCACAGAAGTTCAGGTGACTTGGTTAGCACTGCACCTTCCCAAATTTATAGTAACGGGTTCAGAGGTGGACACACACACACACACAATCATAGCTGCTGAAATGTAATCAGACTTTGTGCTGGGTCTGCTGACAGGGAGGTACATTTTTTTTTTTTTCTGTTAAGACTTGCACCTGGAAGATGGGTGGCCTGTAATTATTTTTGCCATCTTGTCACCATCTAGAAGCTAAGAATGAAGAAACAGGGACAAGAGCAGAGCCACAAAAAGTTGGATACACACTAGGTTCCAATGGCATTGCTTCTCTCTCTTTTTTAATTAAAGAATAGCTAATATGCAGTGTTATATTAGTTTCATGTGTACAAGGTAGTGATTGAACAGTTCTACACATTACTCAGTGCTCACCATGTTAAGTGCACTCTTATCCCATTTCATTTTCTTCATATAGCTGTTTCTAAAGCCAGATCTGCATTGGACCTTTCAGACACAAGAAACAATAATTTCCTTTGTTTGTGTAAACTGCTTTGGGGTTGAATTTTCTGAAACTTGTAACCAAAAGAGTTATGAACAATCAACTGAACAAAATGATGATTTGCTAAGAAACAAAAAGCCAAATAGTGCGTTGTTTTTTTTTTTTTTCTTGTCCTGACTCCTGAAAGAGAGGTCAACACAAAGTTTCTGAAAGTCTGAGCACATCTACCAGGGGGAAGTTAAGTGTTTTTCTGTTTCAGGCTCACTGAAGAGGCTTGCACTAGAACAATAATAATTATTTATTATCTCTCATGGTTTCTGTGAGTGTAGATGACCTGTCTCTGTTCCACAATCTTCAGAGCTTCAGGTGCAAGGTTTGAAACTCACCAGCTAGAGTCTTCTGAAGGTTATTTATTCACATGTTTAGTGGATGATCCTGGCTATTGGCTGAAGACCTAGCTGAGGTTGTAGGCCCATAGGCCCACGTGTGGCCTCTCTATATAGTTTGGGTTTCCTTACAACATGGTGGTGACTGGTTTTCAATGGCAAGCATCCTGAAAGACCAAGCAGAAGTCACAGAGCATTATTTCTACCACATGTTGTTAGAAGTGAGTCCTGCCTATAATCAAGGAGAGGAGAATTAGATTCCATCTTCTGAAAGGAGGAGTGTCAAAGATTTTGTAGATATATTTTGAAACAGCCACAGATGAGCAGGGAGAAGAACTTCCCTGATACTAGGGAGAACTGTGACTAGGGAAATTGTCACTAGGGAAAAAAGTGTATTTTTTTTTTTTGATAACCACTTCCATTCAGATTTCTCATGTGTATTTAGGCATGATTGGGAAAAATGATGTGGGCTTTTGTATTGGCTTTTCTATGCATTTTTCAAAGTGAACTGTTGGGGATACTGTGTAGTCATTATGATTTAAGTTTTTGAAGACCATTCAACATGAAGGAAAACTATTATGAAACATTACATGAAAAACAGAGCATAAGATTTTGTTTACACTTGGTAACTATGACAAATTTGCCAATGTGTATGAATAAAAACTGGAAAGGAACTCAAAGTTTTATTTGTTTGGGTGTCAAGATAGTGGAGGAACATTTCTCGCATTTTCATTTCCATTGACTTTGCTTGAACCATGAATATTCATTTAAGAAGTTGTTTGTTAATTTTAAAATAGTGCTGGGGTGCCTGGGTAGCTCAGTCGGTTAAGCGTCCGACTTCGGCTCAGGTCATGATCTCACGGTTCGTGAGTTCGAGCCCCGCGTCGGGCTCTGTGCCGACAGCTCAGAGCCTGGAGCCTGCTTCTGATTCTGTGTCTCCCTCTCTCTCTGCCCCTCCCCCACTCGCCCTCTGTCTCAAAAATAAATAAACATTAAAAATTAAAAAAAAATAAATAAATAAAATAAAATAAAATAGTGCTGAAAAAGTTGTTTTGCTCAGTCATGAGTGGCATAGTCACTTAAAGAAGTGATTCTCCTTTGGTTAGGTGAAAACATGGGGCATATTTCCTGATTAGGTAAAGCATGTTAAAAAGAATGGGCTTGGTATCATTAAGTCAGAGAATAGAGATTTCTATAAAATTTAGAAATCAAATGAAATCTGTAAGTTGTAGAATATATACCCCCAAATTTTTAAAGTGCCCTTTAAAATAGTATCATAATAAGAACAGAGTTATATGTGATTCTTCTTTTTTTGTTCAAGTATAATTAAAACACAGTGTTATATTAGTTTCAGATGTAAAATATAATGATTCCATTCTATACATTTGGGTACAAACAAAAACAAGTGCATTTTTGACACTAGCTTTTATGAAAAGAGTGTATGATGCCGGGCAATGGTTGCTGGGCTGATTCAGTAACCACTAAGCCAAATTGCAAATTAGATGGATCAATCAAAATGGAAAGAAAGATGCCCCAGTGAGGCTCTGACTTGTACATTATACAAAAAAGAAATAGAGAATAATGTATTTGTTGGACAACTTCCTCCCAATGTCAGTTGCGTAAAGAGCATATTTCAAATCTTTTTTCAGAATATGTGCCAAAGTATGCTCAAAAGGTGCATTTTGGAAGAAAATGTTATGCCTTTGTGATATTTGCAAATTCCGGAGAAGTGACACTTGCTCGTCAGAAATGTACATATAGGACTTATGAAGGCTGAAAGCTGATTTTGAATATGGCACATGTTTCCCATAGAAATTATCTGCATGCAAAATGACAGGATCTGAGGAAGAAAGGACTAGTTATGTGTAAAATTGTTTAACTGCAAGTGACATTGATGTAGTGTAACTTCAGGAACAGTCTGGACTCCCATGAATACCATAAATGTGGAGCACTAGAGCTTTCAGATGAAAGAACTTGGATAATTGCTCCCCTGCTCCAGAAATAGTGGAAAACATTTTGAAAAGAGAGCCAAGTTAATTATCTATAGTCTGACTTAATACATCCTTTTTATTTGTCCCCCAGGACTTCCCAACAGCTCCTATAGGCCATCTCACTGTCCCCAAGACAGCCATGAATGAGAAAAAGGACAGCTAGAGAAGTCTCTAACTTAGGCAAGAGTTCACCTGGTCAGCTGAATGAACATATGGCAGAGACTCATGTCTATGCCCACATCATGCCTAGGACAGATTGAGAAGTCAGTCAATGTGTTGAATTAAACACTTGGTATTAAACTCAATTGAATTTTTCAAAATGACAGCAAAGCTGCCCTGACTCACAGACCACCAGGCCAAGAACATTCTTCTTATGAAGTCACAACCCCAGTTCAAAGAGGACAACCGAGATACTAAATCTAACCTCTCTGTTTTTCAAACTGTTCTCCTCACTTTACAGAGGGCATAGGCTTTATGTCCATTGTGGCAAGGAAAGCCCCTGCTTAAGCAGAGTGCCCAGAGATCCTATTTGAGGGGCCATTATTCAAACTGTTAAGCCACAGTGACTCATATCTTTGCATTGCCAATGTGAAATGAAGGCTGAAATGTGAAGCTGAGAAAAGCAATCAGCAAGAGTGTGAAAAGCATGCAGATGGCGAAGATGCCGACAATAAACCTCGTCGTGATACCAATAGTTTCAATTCATGTAGGCAGAGAAGTGCAGGCATATGATGAATATGAATGTAATTTCCTTGCCCAGTCACTTAGCAACCTCAACATGCTGCCTCAACATGGGGGAAGAAAGAACTTCCCACTGCAAATCTTTACTGAAAGAAAGAGAAAAGAAAAGAAAAGAAAAGAAAAGAAAAGAAAAGAAAAGAAAAGAAAAAAAGAAAAAAAGAAAGAAAGAAAGAAAGAAAGAAAGAAAAGAGAAAGAAAGAAAGAAAGAAAGAAAGAAAGAAAGAAAGAACCACTAGTAAATCTTTCCAGAAAAGTCTAGGATCCTAAGTTGGCTCATTGGTGGGTCAAAGAGTTGACCATGAATGAAAAAGACCAATATACAAAATCAGGGTGGAAGAACATCAGAAGAAAAATCAGAATCACCCTTTCTTAATATTTTAAGTAACTGGCATGCTCTTGAACAGAGCTTTACTTCCATACACTTAGAAATTTCAAAATACATTTACTATAAAACAGAATTAATTCCCTGCTCTAAGTCAGGTTAAACACAATTCATTGGGGATGACTAAGGGAATTAATTTGTTTCAAAATATTAATCCTACAGATGGAATATCCAAGTCAATTTTGTAAGTGAGGATTTGGGGGGGGGGGGAAGTTCTAAATTTTCTCTTAGATAACTGGGTCAAGAAATCTCATTTTAAAGAGATACTGGAGAACATCCAGCCAACCCTTTCATTAGGCTCATCGTTCTGTCATTCTTTTTGACCACATGCTTTCCTCTGCCATTTTTCCTCCTAAATAAAAATAACCCTGAATATCCAGTTCATCTGGAATAAGCAATTTCGCCAAACACTGAGCTGTTAGTATCCATTATACTTAAAAGCTTAATAATGAGATAAGTGAGCTAAAAAAGAAAAGTAAACAATTCTATTACCATCCATACTTACCTGAGTCCAATTTCCCATAACTGGATTAAGGTTAACTGGAAAGAAAGTTAAAGACAAAATTAATTTTAGGGTTGAAGACATTTTAGTAAAGCACTTCTGAAATATATGACTTACAAAAGAAGGATCTTCATTATGGATAATTAGTATCCAAGTTTTAAAATCTGGCTTCTAGAAACACACTCTTCTGCCAAAGCTAGGAGACTTAGAGAGCTGCTGTTTGGCTCCATCTTTTTTTAAAATACCAGTCAGGACACAGGCTGTTTGATATCAATGCTGTGATATCACTTCTCTTTGATAGAATTCCGGTCCATGTTCAAACTTATTAGAGCTTCCATGGAAAAGTAAAATGTAAAAATGTTAATTTTAATAATTTAATTGTATGTCTTTTGCCTTTTTGGGTTTCTGTTTTCTCTAAAGAAAATTTTCAAGTTTTGTCTAATCAAAAATCTGTTTGGATATTCAATAAAAATAAATGAAAAAAAAAATAGGCAAGTGGAGAGGATAATAGTGCCTTTAAAATTGTAATCATAGAAGACTGGTCAGATTTTGTTTTAGTTGCACAATGAAGCACTATGTAGTCATTTAAAATGATCCATATAGGGGCAACTAGGTGGCTCAGTTGGTTCAGCATCCAGCTCTTAACTTTGGCTCAGGTCATGATCCCAGGTCATGGGATCAAGCCCTGTCCTGGGCTCTTCCACTGAGTGTGGAGCCTGCTTGAGATTCTCTCTCTCCCCCTTTGTCCCTGCTTACACTGTCTCTAAAAATAAAAAAAATAAAAATTAAAAAAACCTATAAAAATAAAAAATGATCCATATATATGTTTATTGAAATTAAAGAGATTTTTTGCACAGCATCATGGGATCAAACACCATGTTGGGCTCTGCACTGAGTGTGGAGCCTGCTTAAGATTCTCTCTCTTTCTCCTTCTGCCCTTCTTCCCCACTCTCTCTCTCTCTAAAATAAAAAAAAAATCTGTTGTATTATATATAAAACAAAATTATAAAATCTGTTATATTAACAACAACAACAAAAAACCTATTACCCCTCATTGATTGGGGATGAAGGGGAAAGATCCTATTTGCTACCTTTGGAGGGCCAATAGCACCATTCCTTATTCTGAAAATTGGGAATGAAAGAGAAAAAAGCAAAGACTTACTAGTTCTTTTTAAGAGAAACTATTGTTTATCCCCAGTTTAGAGAAAGTTCTTTATTACAGAACAACATCAGCTAATAAATATGGAATGAGTGAAATAGAAAAATCATGATTTTGTGGCCCCATTTGAAATAATATTACCAGTAAAAATCATCAATGAATGCTAAAATCATGAGATGAAAAGTTGTGAGGAGCAGAATATATTAAGGGTCCTAAAATATTATTCCACGGATTGTTAATTGCAAAGGAGATAACATGCATTTCCAATGGAGATATCTGGTGATCATCACCTTACCTGAGATTTCAAACCTAATATTACTGATAGCGGGGAACCGTGACATTTTGTGCCTCCTGATGTGATTCATTCTGAGGTATATAGTATAACATATAGAGTATTCACACCAAACATTTAACCTCAGCCCAGTCAAAGTTTAATCCTTACTGCCTGTATGCAGAATATAATGTTGACAGAGAATAAACTAAATGACATCAAGAACAATCAGGAAAATCCAAAAATGTAATGAGGCATTATTCTAGAAGACAACTCATTTGATTTCTTAAAAAGTTAATGTCAGAGAAGCAGAGGGTAGAGAGCTTAATATACACACACATGCACATACACAAACGCATAAACATACACATATATATTATAAAGACAAGTGGATAAATTCGAATGTAGAGTGGAATGAAGATGATATAGAATTTCTGTCAATTTTCTTAGGTTTGATAATGGTTTTATGATTATGTAGGAGAATGTCATCATTATGAGTTACTGAGGATGACCGACTGTCCTGAGTGGGGTTCTCAAGACACAGGGCATTCAGTTTAAAAACTAGGACAATTGGGCACCTGGCTGGCTCAGTTGGCTGGGCATCGGACTTTGGCTCATGGTCATGATCTCATGTTTTGTGAGTTCGAGCCCCACATGGACTTGATGCTATCAGCCTGTCAGCATGGAACCCACTTGGGATCCTCTGTCCTCCTCCTTCCTCTCAAAAAATAAATAAAACATTTAAAAAACCTAGGAAAATCAATGGCAAATGAGGATAAACTGATCACATTGTATCCATGAAAGAATTTAGGGGTGAAGTAACATGGTATCTGCAATTGATTTTCAAATGGCTTAGCAAAATATACATATATACATATGTAGACACAGATAAAAACAAAGGTAGTAAAATGTTAACAATTATTGTATTTGGATGGTATATAATTACCGAATTTGGGTAGTGTGTGTATGATTATTATCACTCTACTCTTTAACCATTTGTGTATGTTTGAAATCTTTGGATTAAAATGTTGGAAAAATAGTCTTACATAACAAAAGGTAATGCAAATTTGAAAACAGGATTAAGGTTCTAATAGAATTAAATTTATTTTTAAAAATACTAGAAACTGGAATGCCTGGGTGGCTCAGGCAGTTAAGCGTCCAACTTCAGCTCAGGTCATGATCTCATAGTTCATGAGTTTGAGCCCTGATTAGCACAGAGACTGCTTCAGATCCTCTGTCTCCCTCTCTCTCTGCTCCTCCCCACCCTCAAAAATAAATAAACATTTAAAAAATACTAGAAACTGAAAACCTATTAGAAACTGAAAGTATAGCAAAAGTGAATACCTCAATAGAAGGATTGAAAGATAAAATTAAGGAACTATTCCAGAAAGTAGAGCAGAGGAACAAAAAGATGGAAACTAAGACAGGAGAAAATGAAAAGCACATTAAGTTTAATATTCAAATAATTGGAATTCCAGAAAGAGGAAAGAAAGAAAAATACAAAGGAAGAAATCATCAATGAAGTAATTGAGGAAGAAATTCCTAGAATTACACAACTTAATTTCTAGATTGAAAGGGTGCCCCAAGTATATAGCACAATGGATGAAAAAAGAACTATACTGAGATTCATCACTGTGGAATTTCAGAACACAGGGCACAAAAAGAAACAAAGAGAAAGGGAAAAAATTGATCAAATACTAAAGAAGCTAGAATCAGTATGCTTCAGACTTCTCAACAGCAACATTGAAAGCTAGAAGCTGATAGAATAGGGGGCCTCAAACAGTCTGAAAGAAACTGGTCCCAATTTAGATGTATGTTCCCAGCCAACAATGTGTTAGGGCAATATAAAGCAACTTCAAACATGCATCTTCCTCAAAACATCACCTACCATTTATGTATTTTCAAGACTCTTGGAGATTAAGTCAAGAAAGAGAAAAACCCAGGACAAAGAGACCAGGAGAGTCAACCAATGGGGGGAATCCCAGGATGAGAGTTGTCCATCAGACCTGGCGTGCTACCATTCCAGCCTGGAAGAAGTCAGAGGCTCTGTAAGGCCCTTTATTAGGAAGAGAAAATGGAGGTAATGCTAATGAATCTGACAGTCTTGAGAGGAGCTTTTGACAACTGATAAGAAGTCGGGGGATGAATTAGTGAAAAGTAAATAAAAAATCAAGAAAACAAAGACAATTGTTAATTCCAGAGAAAACAAAAAGTTGTACGGGAAAGAATAAATAATCAGATTTTACCATTTATTTCTCCTAGACCTAACTTGTACATAATCATAATAAAATAAACTGATATTAATCTAATTAAAATTATGATATAATCATATCCGAAGTATAAGATAAAGGAAAGGTAACACATGTATGGTAGGAACATGGGAGGAAAAGGAGTAAAACTTTCATCTTCCATAATGGGAAGACATTACATAATGTCTAAAATAAAAATCAATGGTAGAAATTCAAGTACATTATTTCAAGTCATGGAGATAAATACCAAAATATTTAGCTGAGATCAAATCTGTTGTCTCTTGGAGAAGTAAATGCTGGGGTGGGGATGGAAGAGTATTCTCTTTCATTACAAACTTTGTAGAGCTGTTTGATTCTAAAATATATGCATTTAAAATTAGGTTTTATTAGTTAAAAATAGAGAAAGAGACAAAGAGCTGGAAAAGAATAGAGTCCATAAAAATAAGACCAGTAATTAACGCACAGATGTATAAAGGGAAGATATGGACTGTTTTTGAAGTCTGTGGAAAAAATATGAAAAATAACCCTTTTCAAAATGCAGTCTGAAAAGAGTATAAGACATTTATTTAATAAATCCAAAGTGGCAATGATGTGACACACATCCAAGCATAAAAGGACCTAAATGGTGTTAAAGAAATATACGAACTGGTCACTTCCATGGAGAACTAGGACATATTGCTGAAAATGAAGACAGGAATGTAGTCGGTGGAAAAATGAATATAAAACAAAACAGACGTGTAATCAGTTTTTAAGAAACAAGTGTGATTCGAGTCACTATCATCTGGTTGTTCTTATGTCAACAGATTAAAAAGTTATGGTGCAGCTATTGAAAGAGAAAAATTGTAAACAAGTAGAGCACAGCAGAGCTATGTCTAACATAAAGCTTAGATCTGTGGGGAGGGCACATCCTACCAAAAAAAAATTCCCAAGGAGGAAAAGAGAGAATGCTGCACAATTGATGGATGTAAGTGTCAACTGATCATTGTATGTTAGCCCTCCAAATTTCATTGGCAAAATTAATTTGAAACAGACTTGAATAAGAATCTAGTTATATTAAAAATGCTTGGGTGATTATAAACAATGGGCAAATGATTAATGATAGCATACTTAACTCTAGGGCGATGTGTAGTCGGGTGTTGCAAGGGTCTGTGTTGGGTCTGGTCTAGTTTAATGCCTTTAATGATCTGGAAAAGGGAGTGAATAGAATTTATAGATGCTACTCAATTTTCCACTGAGTTCATGGCCCTAAATAGAATGTTTTCCTGGCATGGTATGGATGGCGCTCAATCTGGCAGAGAGAAGGATGGATTACAATCTCTAGTCCTTCACCCTTGAATGCTTGCCTTGTATATTAGAATTAATACTCTTTTCACCTGGTCCATTTTGCAAGACTTAGCTTTCTCTGAAACATTTATCCCTCCAATTCCCTTTACTATACTTTCTGCTGAGAGAACATGTAAAACAGCTATCCTCTGTCCTGTATGTCAGTTACTATTACTCTCTCAGGGCTTGAATTTATGCTCTGGTCTCTCGTATGCATTTAGCGTACAATTCTACTGGAAATTTAGTTCAAATCTGACTGTCTTGTTCTGTGAGTTGGACAAGCAACTTGTGTATATATTTGTATATATTTATAAGTTGTATGTGTCGTTTGATCTAAATACTTTTATGTCCCTTTCAAAATCTGCTTCTTTAAAATCTTTCCCTTTAATTATGGGCTGCACTATGCCATATTATCTGTTGGTAAGACATTCTGCACTCTGTAGCCCAATTAGGAAATATCATTATTGTCTCTGAGGTTGTGCCATCCACTTCCATCTTAGTTCCCTAAAAGAGGTTATCAACTTGATTCCACTTCCTTTGTGCTTTTGATGGCTTATTGAATAGGCCTATTTCATCAAAATGTTCCAGTTATTTGAAGGTTATGACAGTGCTTCTGTTACCCACGCATTGGGTATTCAGGTGGGGAGGAAATCTAATACTGCAGGGCCTTCATTTTAGGGAGAAATTTTAACCAAAATCAACTTTTTCCCACAATGGGTGAATACAGAAGCAAAAGTGGTATATGATTTTCATAACTGCCTTCTCTCTGTTCTCTTTATTCAGGGAGCAAAAGAGGGAAGAACAAAACTTAGGAGAGTGAAGGGGTGGGTATTACAACTTGAGAGTTGATGAAATCATCTGCTTGTACACAGTTGGCCCTAATTGCAAGAAATCTTGATGTAAAGTTAAAAGAATCAAAATAGAAATGAGAGCAAAACAATGCATTGAGCACATGCATTTACCTCTGTCTTCCTAGCTCAAATTCCTTTTAGCAATAGAAAATATATTTTACTGTGAATAAATCTTCAGCAGTGCAAGAAAGCAAATCTACAAATCGTGCTATCAACATATATATAAAAAAAGATGGGAAATTCCCAGAATATAGAAAGCAGATAGGACAAAAATGGAGGAAAAAAATAGCCTCAAACATATACACACACACACATACCCACACAAAACCACCACCGCCACCAACAGCAACAACAATAACAACAGCACAACAACTTTAAAGGTAATGATACATCCAGAGAAACTTCAACCACAGACTGGATAACAGACTAAGCTAAGTTTTTCAGTGCATCCACCTATTGTGAAATCTAAGGGGAAAAAATGGATACCTCCAGGAAGAGAAGGTACAGGAACACTGGTTTGCCTGGGGCAGGACACAGGGAATATGGGGTGACTCTACAAGTGAGTTTAACGTTTCAGATCAAAGCTTTAATGAATTGCTGGACGTTGAGGGTGAGCAAGCTTAACAACACGTGGCCTCTGGGAGCTTCAAACACAAGGGCTGTCCTAACACTTCCAGTCCATCTCACAGATGCCACGAGTGCTTGCAGAGACCAGGGGCAAGGTAGAGACGGTAGAAAGCCTCCCTCCTGGGGCAGGCAGGGAGGAAGAGAGCAACTGCCCCTGAAGAGACTTGACAACTAATTGTTAGGAGTCTGGCTTTTCAAAAACACAAAAACAACAACAAAAAAAAAAACTGTACAACGTTACTGAGACAATTGGGAAAGTATGAACACTTAATTTACATAAGACACTTTTTAAAATATGAGAATAGAATGTGGTTATGTAGTGCTGATGTGGTCATGTCCTTGTTCTTAGGAGATCCACAGTGAAGAATTTAGAAGTGAAACGTCACGTCTACAATTTACTCGTAACTGGTTCAGTTAAAATGGTACAATTTACTCTTAGCTGGTTCAGTTAAAGTGGACATGTATGTGGGTGGACAGAAAGAGGGAGGGAGGGAGAAAGCAAATGTAAAATTTTGACAACTGGTGAATATAGGTGTACATTATATGTGTGCTTATGGTATTAACAATTTTTCAACTTTTCTGCGGGTTGTAAGAGAGAGTAAGGACCCGTTAACATTTAAGTTCAGATGTTACTTGATTTTTAAAACTTCTTATTGAAATATAACAGCTCTAACAGATGTATAACATTTATTACAGAGAAGTAAACAAATTGTAAGTGCACAGTTGCATGCGGTGTTACAAACTGAGCATACCTGTATATATAGCACCCAGATAAAGAAACAGTGTGTCATTAGGACCCCAGAAACCCCTATAAAGCAAAGATGAGGCACCTAGGTGGCTCAGTTGAGCAGCTGACTCTTGATTTCAGCCCAGGTCATGATCCCAGGGTCGTGGGACTGAGCCCCACATCGGGCTCTGTGCTGAACGTGGAACCTGCTTAAGATTTTCTGTCTCTCTCTGTCTCTCTCTCTCTGCCCTTCTCCTCCACTCGCTCTCTCTCTCAAAAAAAAAAAAAAAAAAAAAGGAAACTTGTACCTTTCATGTTTGAATCTGCAGCCCTCTTAGAATTTTCTTTTTGTATATAGTGGGAGAGGGGTTACATATTCTTTTTTTTTCTTCCATATTGATATCCATTTTACCCAGCACCAGTTATTGAAAAGAGAATCCTTTCCTCTATCTCACTGCAGTGTTACCTTTGTGATGAATGAGCCCTGAAGACCTACCGTAGAGCATGATGACCATAGTTAACAATAGTGTATTGTACGTGCGAAATGTGCCTAAGTGTTCTCACCATTAATGAAAAGACAAAGAAAAGTATGGTAACTATGTGAAGTGATGGATATGTTACTTACTTTGATTGTGGTGAAAATTTCACAATGTATACATATGTTAAAACATTGAGGAGTACACTTTCGATATATATCATTTTTATTTGTCAATTATACTTCAATATATCCATTAAAATATATATATAAGTATCCTAGACAATAGATATTATTCAAATAAAACCCACTGATTCATACTATTCTAACAATTAACTATCCACTCTGAGTCCAGTTTTCTTACATCACAGGGTAGTCAAGGCAAACAATGATGAGTGAGAAAATAGAAAGAAATCAGAGCTCAGAGTTCACATGAAACTTGCTAAAATCAGACATGTTTGCAATTCCAATTGATAGGTTACACTTCCCTTCATTTTGTCCTTTACACTCCTGTTGAAAGGAAACAAAAGTGGAGCCATGTCCCAGCATTATCACTCCTTATGCAGGTCATGGCTGCTGTCAGCTTCTTTCAGGAGCAGGCCCTCACTCCCCAGCTGTTCTGTGTCATCACGGCCTGCATATCTTCACTGTCTTTCGTCCTAATTTTCACATTCCACTTGCTGCTCCTGGGTTTGCTCTGTATCATTTCCATGTTGTCTCTGAATGACATGTGAGTCTTGTAGTTACTCTCTTTTCATGAGAGTGTTACAGTATCAAACACTAACTAAATGCCATGATATCTTTGTGAAACTGATGGTAATACTGTCAAACCTATGGAAAATTTCTTTAGACAAGGGAATAGAGAATATATCTTTGTCAACAGGCTTCTCTGTTCATTAGATTGAGAATTTCATGCCAGCCACATTTAAAGTCTTGTATGATATTAATACTAATCAGCATTTATTAACATTCAGATATGTTCACAACTGTTGTAGCAGCTGAGTGCCTGTAAGTTAAATTGATTTCAGTCCTTAGATACCCATTAACAGCACTCCTTCCCATTTTGGTAATGGAGTACAGTTGTTTGGGGGTGTTTATGAAATGACGTCTATTTGATTTATAAGTAACCTTGACTAGGAAATCTCTGTGTGTTAGAATGTAAATGATCACCTCCCCCACTTTGATTGCCACTCTGCAGCTGTGCATTCCCATTTCCAAATCGTAAGAGACCAAAAAAGATCTGCAAACACAACAAATACTAAGTTAGAAGAATCTTTCACCCTCAAAGCAGATATAATAGGGGTGATAGCGTTCAGAGTTGCTTTTAACCAGCCCAACTGCGAGCCCTCTAAAGGAGACTGTGTGGTGATGTAGTGAAGAGACCTCAGGAGGTTTTCTGTATTCAAAAGAAGAAATTTTTGAATTCTGGCTCAATATGCTGGCAACCTGTTCTCAGGCACATTTTAATCCTCAAGAACTTTAGAGTGTGACTTGCATTGTATTGATTTGAAACATTCTATCAAAGCATGCTCCAGAGCTTTGGAGGGCAGAAAATAACACTCTCTTGATTTCTGCCCCAAATGGGACTCAAAGTTGGTTCAGAGACTTGCTGGAATCAACCTGATTGCAGAGCTCAAGGTCTTGGCACCTCTCTGATGCTCTGAAGAAGTGTACGTAGAGGGAATAGAAGGATGGACATACCGTTCCTCTGCTTCAAGAATATTCCTTTCAGGGTACATGTATCTGAAGAACTTTTTTTTCATCTTGACAGAGTATAAGTGCATTGGCCAAGGAAAGATAAGAGCTACTCTTCTCTAGGGAGGGGTGCAGAGTCAGGCAAACACTTTGAGAGGGTTCCCATTCCAACCTGAGACCACCTCCAGGTGGTAACAATCTACTTTCCAAGTTTTAACTTAAGAATTGCATCAGTTTTGGGGTGCCTGGGTGGCTCAGTTGGTTAAGCATACAACTTCAACTGAGATCATGATCTCGGGGTTCCTGAGTTTGAGCCCCACGTTGGGCTCTGCTCTGACAGCCTGTTTTGATTCTCTGTATCCCTCTCTCTCTGCCCCTCCCCCGCTTGTACTCTCTCTCAAAAAAAAAAAGAAAAAAAAAAAGAATTGTGAGTGTGCCTGGGTGACTCAGTCAGTTAAGTGACTTTGGCGCAGGTCATGATCTCACACGAGTTCATGAGTTTGAGCCCCGCGTGGGGCTCTGTGCTGACAGCTCAGAGCCTGGAGCCTGTTTCAGATTCCATGTCTCCCTCTTTCTCTCCCCCTCCCTTGCTCGTGCTTGTCTCTCTCTCAAAAATAAACATTAAAATAAGCTAGGTTTCTATAAAAAAATAAGAATTGCGTCAGTTTTATTTTGAGCATAACAGCAGGCTCCACAATGTTTTGTATTTCAATGTTTTATTATTCAATATTGAATCACAATGTCCCTTACATAGGTGTTGCAAAACAAGTTTATAATAGTGCTTACTTAACTTCTAGGGGGACTCTTTATGTACTAGATTATTCTTTGTGTAACACTAAAATGGAATATTTGTATAAGACAGGTTTCCATGGGCTCCATGGCTAGAGAATTATCTCCATGCTGATGTTCTGAGTGTCTCAATTTTACTTTACAGGTAATAATGCACTGTTTCCAGAGACTATAAATCTTTTTTCAGGGAACTTTGTGAGAAGGAGGCACATGAATGGTTGTACAACTCAGTAGGAAATGTAAAACCATGCAAGTCACATTTGGAATAATGTAGATAATAGAAAACATGGCAAGAAAAGGGAGGTAAGAAAATATGTAAGATTGAAGCACAATGACCTGTGTGCATCAGGAAGATTATCCTCACAGAAAGGAAAAGGACAAATGTATTCTCCAGGGGAAAGAATGGAGCTGTTGTTGAGATTGGAAACCTTGCTGACCTAAGGTAATATGTTAACAATAACAATAATAAAACCCACATGTATTTTATGGATCATTTTTGTGAGTCTCCATTTTAGGTACTTGTCCTATCTACCACATATTACCCATCTTACGTGCGGTATACTTTAAAAATTGAGCCATCCCAAAGTGAAAAGTTTTACGTATTCTTCAACGCTGTTTATGGTGATCGTCCTCACTCTTTTTTTTTTTTAAGTTTATTTATTTTGAGAGAGACAGAGACAGTGTGAGTGGCAGAGGGCTGAGAGAGAGGGAGAGAGATAGAATCCCAAGTAGGCTCCATGCTACTAGTGCAGAGCCTGATGCAAGGCTTGAACTCATGAAACTGTGAAATCATGACCTAAGCCAAAACCAAGAGTTGGATGCTGAACCCACTGAGCCACCCAGGTGTCCCATGATTGTCCTCACTCTTGTTCTGTCCTTCTTGTACTTAGATCTCTGCTTCCACCAGACTCTAACCTCTTGGCTCTATACTTTCAGCTTCACTCCTACCTCTGACCCAGTCCTGCATTTCTCCTGCAGAGTGTTGGCTGGCTTCCCTTGTCTCTCTAAACGCTGGGCTCCCTCAAGATAAACCCTCAGATCCACCCCCAGCAATTTGAGCAGTGTCTAAGTCAGCCAAGCTACCATTCATTTCCAATGTGAGTTCCTCAATTCATGATGAAGTCTCAGACCAATGATTTCTTTCTGTAAGGAGTTTACCAGCCAGGCTAAGAAACACATGTAGAATTTGTGTGTGTGTGTGTGTGTGTGTGTGTGTGTGTGTGTGTGTGTGTTCCTATCATTTTGTTTGCTTATTTGTTTTGTATTTTTTTTTTGGAAGGGTAACTTTTGATGAGGGAAAGAATTATATGGATTCCCCTAGGCGGCCACTTTTTTAGAGGAATATAATTACATTTCTCTTAGAATTACTGTTTTTATGCTATTGTAAATCCCCATGCTTATGCAAATAGGAAAAGGGAAGAGAAGGTTTTAGAGATGGAAAAACAGGAGAGAAAGTTTTATTACTTGAGGTATGAGTAATTTACTCCTCCCAGAAGCAATATTCCCATATAGGACTTATTCTTAAAATTGATCAGGCCCACAGTGGGAAAAGTTTACTTAAATCTGCTTTCTTGAAGTCATATGCCCAAAATTGAAATATGTAATGAAAAGAGCATAGAGCTAGACAGGTCAAATTCTAGTTCACTCACTCTCTGTGTAGAAACTTGGCCAATTTAAATATTGTCAACTTCACTATTCTTACCTGTAAAAATGGAAGTTATAATTTTATCTAACAGGGTTTCCTAGGACTATAGGAGATAATGCACATGAAAATCCCTTACACTGAGGCCTGGCCCCAAATATGAACACAAGTATTTCCCTTCCTGTCACCATTTTTGTGGATACCAACTAGTGCATATTAATTTATTGCTCCCATTCTTGGTGGGGTTAACAGTTATCTGGGCATATTAGAATGAACTGGTTGTAGATCTCTATTAACTGTTCCTTGGCAGACATGTTTATTTTATTTTTTTTATGTTTATTTGTTTTTGAGAGAGACAGAGACAGAATGTGAGTCAGTTAGGGGCAGAGAGAGAGGGAGACACAGAATCCGAAGCAGGCTCCAGGCTCTGAGCTGTCAGCACAGAGCCTGATGCGGGGCCCGAGCCCACAGACCTCAAGATCATGACCTGAGCCGAAGTTGGACGCTCAACCGACTGAGCCACCCAGGTGCCCAGCAGACATCTTTAATAATGAGCCCTTTTCCTTCTAATCATGAGGCTGTATAATATGGGTATTTCAAAAACTAAAGTTGTCTTTAAACTGCATCTACTGAAAGGGAGGATCTTTATTTATTTATTTATTTTTTAATATATGAAACTTGTTGTCAAATTGGTTTCCGTACAACACCCAGTGCTCATCCCAAAAGATGCCCTCTTCAATACCCATCACCTACCCTCCTCTCCCTCCTACCCCCCATCAACAGGGAGGATCTTTAAAATATGTTCTGAATTTGGGCACCTGGGTGGCTCAGTTGGGCATCTGACTTCCACTCAGGTTATGTTCTCATGGTCCGTGGTTCAAGCCCCGTGTCGGGCTCTGTGCTGACAGTTCAAAGCCTGGAACTTGCTTCTGATTCTGTGTCTCCGTCTCTCTGGCCTTCCCCCTCTGTCTCTGTCTCACTCTCTCTCTCTCAAAAATAAATTAACATAAAAATTTTTTTTAAAAAACATGTTCTGAGTTTGCCTAAAGAACACTATCAAACAGAGAAAAGCAATAGTCCCAAGGGAATATTTAGTCGGAATGAAGGAGTGGAAATCTGGTTGAAGCCAGATGATGTGTTACCGAGCTTTGTGGCCCCTTCCCCTCTTGGGGCTCTCAGGCCCTCTATACCTTCACCTGACAAAGAATGTCACAGTTGGAAGAGGTACTTATGTGTCTCCAGGCTAAACAGCAAGTCTCTGCTCCTATTTGTGTTTCTGGCCCATACTCCAAGCTGGGTGCACTGGATTTCCCCAGTGCAGTCTGCTCTCTTGGTTGCTGTTGACAATTAAGATTTTGCAGCCTGGAGTGATTTGTTTGAGGGAGGGAGCAGCAGCTTTGGGTGTCCTTTGCTGTGATTGGAGGAATGGGCTTTCAGCCTCCATAATAATGCACAACAGCTGCTGAAGGACATCTCATTCTAAGTGACACCACATTGGAAATGGAGAACCAGCCTCCACAGTCATTTGTACAGTCATTTGTATGATTGAATTTCCCATTTTGAGGGAGGCAGATGACATTTTTATCTCAAAACAATTTAGCTTTCTTTCTGTGTTGAGGAGGAACTAGATCTACCAGCAGAATACAAAACAGGTTATAGAAAGAGAGAGAAGGTCTTGATGGGAGGAAATGAAGCAAACCAAACAAAGCAATAAAGTGAGGAATTTGCATCCACCTGTTTTTGTGCACAATGATAACAAAATAGCTATGTCTTCCCTTGAATGCTTATTCCCTTAAATTGGCTCCCCCCAGGTGTTCATAATAAAGTTGGGGACAGCCAAAAGTTTAATTTGTATTTATCACATGGTTGAATTGCTGGGCATTTGAGCTGCTTGGGAAATAGGAGAGATGTCTGGGAGAGGAGTGAGAGCTGTCCTGAGACATCGAAGGTGCCATAGCACAAGAGCCTTGAATGATTTAGATGGATTGTCCACTAACGGAACTCCAGCTCTATCCAATCCAGGAGTGGATGGCATAATCTTTTATCCATTGTCATATCCAAGGTGGTGTCAGACTGTATTCTGCTTTGTTTTGATATCTAAATCAAGAAGGGCATTGTGATGGGGAAAGGCTGGATTGTAAGACCTAACTCCATGTAGGGTCCCAAATAATGGCATTTTGAGAGAGAGAGTTGTGAACTTGAACCACGAAATATGATATTGTTTGCTGCAACTTCTGGGCTATTTGTGCGGTTTTTTCCAAATTTCCAAATTCCTTTCTGCTCTTTTAGAATTTATCAGAAATTCTCTTAAGACGGACAATGCATTTCCTCCTGACTTCCCTCAGGCCTTCTTTGGTATACCTCTATACATTTCACAGACACAGAGTCAGAGGGTTGGACCCTGGCCTTGGGAGATTACTAAGTACCACTTTGACTACATCGTCCTCTAATCTGATTTCCTTTGTAGTTGAACATGTGGTTGGATGTTCTAAGTAAACCCATATTACACATGAACATCTAATACTTGAGTCTGCTCTTAAGAAAGTGGTTTGAATCTATTTGGAGACCATAATATGTTTGCCTATGCCTTAGTGAAAAGGAATAGAACAACAAGAGCTGATTCTAAAATACAGATGTTCTGGGTACAAAGTAGGGACGCGGGACCCTCTGCAGAGTTGGCATAGAAGTGAAGGAGCAGATCTCACTGCAGCCAGATATCTAAATTCCAGGGTGTATGTGTAAGGTGGTAACATCATCCCAAAGCTATGTGTCTTTAGGGTGACCTGTTCCTCTTTCTACTGACACCTCTAAGAGCAGGAGTGGAGTCAGAAAGGAAAAAGTAGCATAAAAGAGTGTTCTGTCCTGGGACAACTTCTTTCCCAAAGACTCCAGTTTTACCAAAAACCATATGTCCTCTTTGCTCTCAGACATCAATTTGGAAATAAGGAAAATTGTCCTTTTCAAGAGCAAGAGGAAAATTTAAATGGGTCTTAGAGTCTGGTGAGAGAAAATCTGCTTAACATGAAGTGTCGTGAAATAAAATGCTTGTGAAAATAGGTGAGTGGACTGAGATCTCCTATCTCCTTATTTGGTGATGGGATTACATTTTGTCAGGAGAACCTGTTGAGTTAGTACATGAAGATGTGGAAATGATTAACTACAACTTAGTTGTGAACCAAAGCTTCTCTCTGTTGTGTGACAGAAAAGATGTGAAAGTTAGAGAGAAATTTATTATTTGTAAACAAGAAACACGTAGTCTTGGTAGCCA